>NC_061116.1:84299430-84585601 GCF_002878395.1 Capsicum annuum | reverse complement strand
GCTTGGGGCTACTCATAGCCTCAAGCTAACCCTTTGAGCAATTTTCATTCAGTTCAACACAAATCAACGAGGTTTCCATAAATAACCCTCAAATATCAACAGAGTAATCATCATCCAAGAATAAAAGAATTTTAGAAAGGTAACAAAATACGACTTATTAGTCAACTCCCAACATCTATACTAGTCTGACAAGCCTCTAAGAAAATCAACAAAACCAGCGAGCCATTGAGACATGCCCCAACTGACTCATACTCAGTTATCAAATGTAAACAATTTCGTGAAACCAATATCAGACATCACGTCCTTGGAACATGAGGACTCACCATAACAAGGATGTAGAACAGTGTGCCCGAAGAATCACTATTGAACCTGAAACTGAGCACCTGAACCTACATTCTGAGAAAATACAGCCCACATCCAAAGATGTGGGTCAATACCATGGAAAGGGATCGAGTATATGGGGGTGTATACAGTTGTATAAACATCATCATCATAAATATTTATAAGAAATATGCAGGATATATGAAAGACTCACATAGCCCGAAGAAAATCATCATAATTATGAGAGGATGAAATAAGTACAATAACACATGTGAGTCATCATATAATTTGTCAATCACTTTCAGTTCATCAAGAATATCAATTCTCATAATGTAAATATCATTTAAATCTTTCGAAAGAATAAGTTTCACAATTCCACTTTCAAATCACTTCACCATTCACCATAGACACAAGGAAACACACACATACAGGGAGATCCTATAACCGACATAAACCATGTGAGCTCCATGGAGTCAAACGTACAACCCACGTTGGGGAGAGCCATCCTATCCTTGCCATCGGATTAGGACTATCGATATTAAATCCACACAAACTAGTGATCACTATATAAATCAGCCTCAGGCTCACTCCTACGGGGGAACGTAGTTCTAAGGAAGTAAGGTTGCTTTATACCTCCCACTCGGTGCTAAAGATTTCTCCTGGACTTAGCTCAGATCATTTCAAAGACAATCCACAACAAAACAATTTCAGTAATATATAAATATACATCGGAAGCCATCATGCTTCCCATCTATCAAAATCTACCACGTTGTGGATTTCTTTCACACTCGAGTTCAAAACAACTCCATTAAGATCAAAAGGTCAAATCATTCAAAATATCTCAAATATTTAACATCAACGTGCTTATAATACACACTTTCTCAAAAAAACACAATTTCCAATGGGGATTCACAACCCAAATATCAAAATCATGATAAATATCATTCAAGATTCACGCTTTATATCTCCACACATGTAAATTCATCTTTCAAAATTATAAACATCAATATTTCATAATAATCATCATAAGATATGAGTTCATGCTTCAAATTCGTAAAAATCAAATAAAAATTATGTCTTTGTAAAGAAAATTACTTTTGGGCACAAGAAAGAAAGAGAGTTCTTATTGGAAAATCCCTCATACCTTGAATGATGAACTTTAGATCGATACTCATTTTTGAGATGTTAATTGTTCCTTTGAATGATGGTTCTTGGAGTTATTGAACTAGGAACTTGGAATCTTAAATAAATTTGCAGAATTAATGGTGAAATTTGGAAGTTCTTGAACTAGGAACTTGGAATCTTGAATAAATTTTCAGAAGTAATGGTGAACTTTGGAGGTTCTTGAAGTTGGATGTAGGAGCTTAGGGTTTTATTTGAGGGAATTTGATGAAATATAACATATAATACTTCTAATAATCTTTAATATAGGGTTTGGACGGATTTTGGGTGAGGAGGAATGACCAAAACACCCCGAAAAATCAAATAATTCTCGAATCTATCCTTTGGTGGACTATTTTGATAGTCTGAAGTAGATCAACCATAATGTTTAACTCTGATATCAAAATTGGATGAAATCAATTTCATTAGAAAGACGACTCTCATATATTTTCGTTGATATATAGTATCTCACGCAGATCATTGTGTACGAGGAGTTATGATCGTTTGAAGTTGACCCAAAAATTCACTTTTGATAGGCTGAAGTAGATCGACCATAACTTTTTTCTCCGATAGACAAATTGGATAAAACCAATTTCATCGGAAAGAGGACTCGCAAAGCTTTCCGTTTATATATAGTAGATCACCTTGATCATTATGTACAAGGAGTTATGATCGCTTAAAGTTAGAGCAAAAATACGCCGGGCCTCAGTACTTTTTCCTGCACGTTTTACTGTTCACTACTATTCACAGTTCGACCAAAATGTTCATAACTCGTCGCTCGAGTGTCCATTTTGGATGATCCACATATCGTTGGAAAGCTTATTTGATACTCTACGCAATGGTGGTTCATAATCTAAGACATTCCGAACGGAAAATTTATAATTCATTCTAGAAGATAGAACCCAACACGTTTACGCACAAAATTTCAACAAAAAATTTCTCGGGGTATTACATCATCCCCCCCTGGAAACGTTCATCCTCGAATGACGCTAGACATACCAATATAGGATAGGGAATAAAGCATATAGCTGAAACCATTCGTTAGACTCATCACCACATCATTTCTCAGTCCGAATGCAACATAGAATGCATAAATTCAAGGAACTACAGCTGAACGCATAATAAATGACAGTTGAACTGCTGCAACTTTTATCAAAAGTGCATGATTTAGGAAATAACGGTACCTTAGGCTTGATCGAAGTTTGAGGAAAATAGGTGTGGGTACTTGGATCTCATATCCGCTTCAGCTTCCCAAGTTGCACCCTTAACAGATTGGTTTTGCCATAACACCTTGACCAAGGCAACTTCTTTGTTCCTTAGTCTTCGAACACTGAAATCAAGAATCTCAACAAGAATCTCATCAAAAGAAAGATTTTCTTGAATGTCAGCACTCACAGAGGAATCCACTACCACAGCATCGCTAATATGCTTTCTAAGCATGGAGACATGGAATATTGGATGAACAGAGGACAACTCGGAAGGAAACTTGACCTCATAAGCTACCTTACCAACACAGCTAAGAATTTTGTAAGGACCAACATAACGGGGACTAAGCTTCCCTTTCTTTTCGAATCTCTTCACACCCCTCCCCCCCATGGATGAAATTTTCAGATGCACTAGGTCACCAACTTCAAACTCAAGGTCTCTCATTCTAACATCCGTATATGACTTCTGATGACTCTGTACATTTATCAATGTTTCCCTAATCAACTTAACTTTTTCCATAGCCTTAAACACCAAATCAGGACCACTCACAGCCGCTTCACCAACCTCAAACCAACCTATGGGTGATCTACACTTCCTCCCATATAAGGCTTCAAATGGAGCCATGCCAATACTAGAGTGGAAACTGTTATTGTAAGCAAACTCTATCAACAGTCAGTGATCATCCCAACTTCCCTTAAAGTCAAGTGCACAAGCTCTCAATATACCCTCTAAGGTCTGGATGGTCCGCTCAGCCTAACCATCGGTCTGCGGATGAAAAGCAGATCTCAAAAGCACTTGAGTACCAAGACCCTTCTGAAAAGCTTTCCAAAATTGCGAAGTGAACTGAGTACCCCTATCCGAAATAATAGATAAGGGAACTCCATGCAGTCTGACTAGCTCTCATGTATACAATCTAGTGTAATCCTCAGCAGTATATAAAGTATGAATAGGCAAGAAATGAGCAGACTTAGTCAACCTATCAACCACAACCCAAATGGAATCATGATGGCGTCGGGAAGGAGGTAAACCAATCATAAAGTCCATATTTATCTCTTCCCACTTCCAGGTGGGAATACTAAACTCTTGCATCATACCACTAGGTCTTTGGTGTTTAACCTTAACCTGTTGGCATGTTGTACACTTAGCTACAAATGTTGCTATATCTTTCTCCATGCCACTCCACCAATAGATTTCCTGCAAGTCTCGGTACATCTTGGTGAAACCAGGATGAATAGAATATCGTGCCCCGTGTGCTTCAGCCATAATCCTTTGTCTCAGATCATCAACATTTGGGACACACAATCTACTCTACAATATCAACACACCATCTTCCCTTTGGGAGAAAACCTCTACTTTTTGGTCCTTGATTGACTCCTTCAGTCTGACCAATCTAGCATCTAAGTATTGCTTTTCCTTCACTTTTGAAACCAAGGAGGATTCGAAACTACTCTGAACCCCTATACTACCTTCAACAGAGTCAAACAACCTAACCCTCAATCTAGCCAAACGATGTACATCACGAGCCAACTCTTTCTTACCTTTTACCATATGCGAAACACTATCCATGGACACTCTACTTAGGGCATCCTTCACAACATTGGCCTTGCCCGGATGGTACAGCACACTAATATCATAGTTCTTTAACAATTCTAACCATCGTCTCTACCTAAGATTCAATTCTCTCTGGGTAAACACATACTGCAGACTCTTATGATAAGTGAACACATCAACATGGTCACCATACAAATAGTGTCTCCAGATTTTCAAAGCAAACACAACAGCAGCCAACTCAAGGTCATGGGTGGCATAATTTTTCTCATGGGGTTTCAACTGTCTAGAAGCATAAGCTATCACCTTACCCTTCTGCATCAATACGCAACCCAACCCAACTCTCGAAGCATCACAGTACACCACAAAACCATCAACACCATCAGGCAAAGTCAAAATAGGGGCTGAAGTGAGTCGAGTCTACAACTCCTGAAAACTCTTCTCACAAGATTCGAACCACAAGAACTTCACTTTATTTTGGGTCAACCGAGTCATAGGAGACTCTATAGAGGATAAACCCTCAACAAAACGGCGGTAATAGTCAGCTAAACCCAAGAAACTTCAGATATCAGTCGGAGAAATAGATCTAGGATAATTTCTAACAGCTTCAGTCTTTTGGGGATCAACTTTAATACCCTCGGAAGAAATGATATGACCCAGAAAAGCAACTGACCTTAGCCAAAACTCATACTTACTGAACTTGGAAAAAAACTTGTAATCTCTAAGGGTTTGCAAGACGGTTCAGAGATGATCAAAATGTTCATCCTCACTATGGGAGTACACCAGTATATCATCGATGAACACTGTGATAAACATATCTAAATATGGTCTGAACACTCGATTCATGAGGTCCATGAAAGATGTTGGGGCATTAGTTAACCCGAAAGACATAACAAGAAACTCAAAATGGCCATAACGAGTTCGGAAAGTGGTTTTCGGGATATTACACTCCCTAACTTTGAGTTGATAATAGCCGGAACGAAGGTCTATCTTTGAGAAATAACATGGACCTTGCAATTGGTCAAACAAATCATCTATTCTCGAAAGGGGGTACTTACTTTTTATGGTGACTTTATTCAGTTGGCGGTAATCAATGTACATACGCAAAGAGCCATCTTTCTTTCTCACAAACAACACAGGAGCAACCCAAGGAGAAACATTGGGCCTTATAAAACCCTTATCTAGTAGATCTTTGAGTTGCTATTTCAACTCCTTAAGTTCTGCATGGGCCATACGGTAAGGAGGAATAGAAATGGGCTGAGTATCGGGAAGAAGATCAATCCCCAACTCTACCTCTCTATCAAGAGGTATCCCTGGGAGATCATTCAAAAAGACATCAAAAAACTCATTGACGACGTTAACAGACTGGAGAGTTAGAGTCTCTGACTTAGTGTCTTTGACTCTAACCAAATGGTAAATACACCCCTTGGAAATAAGCTTTCTAGCTTTGAGGTAAGAGATAAAATGACTCTTGGGTGACACAGGATTCCCAAACCATCATTATTTCTTCTCGCTCGACGTGGAGGCATATTTCTAAAAGAGAAGAGCATGAATCAATAGTAGAGAGAGGCACTTTAAGCATGATAGACTTCTGAAAGAAAGAATCATACTTTTTCCTAAAATGTCTTGTAGCCTCTTGCTCATAGATGTGGTGCGCTACACACCGATGATCAAGACTCTACTTAATACAACCTGTCAGACTCCCTAGGACACCTTAAAACCTTAGTCTTTGATACCAAGTTTGTAACGCCCCGAAAAATAGGTCCCGGAGAGTCACACAGTTCTTGAGGCTACGAGTAACACCAAGCTAACCCTTTGAGCCATTTTCATTCAGTTCAACACAAATCAACGGGGTTTCCATAAATAACCCTCAAATATCAACAGAGTAATCATCATCCAAGAATAAAAGAATTTCAGAAAGATAACAAATACGACTTATTAGTCAACTCCCAACATCTATACTAGTCTGACAAGCCTCTAAGAAAATCAATAAAACCAGCAAGCCATTGAGACATGCCCCAACTCACTCATACTCAGTTATCAAATGTAAACAATTTCGTGAAACTAACATCAGACATCACGTCCTCGGAACATGAGGACTCACCACAATAAGGATGTAGAATAGTGTGCCCGAAAAATCACTATCGAACCTAGAACTGAGCACCTGAACCTACATTCCGAGAAAATGCAGCCCACATTCGAAGATGTGGGTCAGTACCATGGAAAGGGACCGAGTATATGGGGATGTATGGTTGTATAAACATCATCATCATAAATATTTATAAGAAATATGCAGGATATATGAAAGACTCACATAGCCCGAAGAAAATCATCATAATCATGAGAGGATGAAATAAGTACAATAACATATGTGAGTCATCATATAATTTGTCAATCACTTTCAGTTCATCAAGAATATCAATTCTCATAATGTAAATATTTTTTAAATCTTTCAAAAGAATAACTTTCACAATTCCACTTTTAAATCACTTCACCATTCACCATAGACACAAGGAAACACACATACACTGGGAGATCCTATAACCGACATAAACCATGTGAGCTACATGGAGTCCAACGTACAACCCACGTTGGGGAGAGTCGTCCTATCCTTGCCATCGGAGTAGGACTATCGATATCAAATCCACACAAACTAGTGATCACTATATAAATCAGCCTCAGGCTCACTCCTACGGGGGCACGTAGTTCTAGGGAAGTAAGGTCGATTTATACCTCCCACTCGGTGCTAAAAATTTCTCCTGGACTTAGCTCAAATCATTTCAAAGACAATCCACAGTAAAATAATTTCACTAATATATAAATATACATCAGGAGCCATCATGCTTCCCATCTATCAAAATCAATCACGTTGTGGATTTCTTTCACACTCGAGTTTAAAATAACTCCATTAAGACCAAAAGGTCAAATCATTCAAAATATCTCAAATATTCAACATCAACGTGCTTATAACACACACTTTCTAAAAAAACACAATTTTCAATGGGGATTCACGACCCAAAAATCAAAATCATGATAAATACGTTCAAGATTCATGCTTTATATCTCCACACATGTAAATTCATCTTTCAAAATCATAAACATCAAGATTTCATAATAATCATCATAAGATATGGGTTCATGCTTTAAATTCGTAAAAATCAAATAAAAATCATGCCTTTGTAAAGAAAATTACTTTTGGGCACAAGAACGAAAGAGAGTTCTTATTGAAAAACCCTACATACCTTGAATGAACTTTAGATCGATACTCGTTTTTGAGATGTTAATTGTTCCTTTGAATGATTGTTCTTGGAGTTATTGAACTAGGAACTTGGAATCTTAAGTAAAGAATTTGCAGAATTAATGGTGAACTTTGGAGGTTCTTGAAGTTCTTGAACTAGGAACTTGGAATCTTGAATAAATTTACAGAATTAATGGTGAACTTTAGAGGTTCTTGAAGTTGGATGTAGGAGCTTAGGGTTTTCTTTTTGAGGGAATTTGATGAAATATAACATATAATGCTTTTAATAGGCTTTAATATAGGGTTTGGATGGATTTTGGGTGAGGGGAAATGACCAAAACGCCCCTAAAAATCAAATAATTCTTGAATCTGTCCTTTGGTGGACTATTTTGATAGTGTAAAGTAGATCAATCATAATGTTTTACTTTGATATCAAAATTGGATGAAACCAATTTCATTAGAAAGAGGACTCTCATATCTTTCCGTTGATATATAGTATCTTACCTAGATCATTGTGTACGAGGAGTTATGATCGTTTGAAGTTGACCCAAAAATTCATTTTTGATAGGCTGAAGTAGATCAACCATAACTCTTTTCTCTGATATACAAATTGGATGAAACCAATTTCATCGGAAAGAGGACTCGCGGAGCTTTCCGTTGATATATAGAATAGCATCCGGATCATTATGTACAAGGAGTTATGATCATTTAAAGTTGGAGCAAAAATACGCCAGGCCTCAGTACTTTTTCCTGCACGTTTTACTGTTCACTACTATTCGCGGTTTGATCGGAATGTTCATAACTCGTCGCTCGAGTGTCCATTTTGGATGATCCATATATCGTTGGAAAGCTTATTCGATACTCTACGCAATGGTGGTTCATAAGCTAAGACATTCCGCACAAAAAATTTATAATTTATTCTAAAATATAGAACCCAACACGTTTACGCACAAAATTTCAATGAAAAATTTCCCGGGGTATTACAGAACATGGGTTCACTAGAGGAACGGGGAAGAACAACCATTGAGTGGATAGCCAATGTGGAAGCCTCGGTAGAGGATTGAGCAACCAAATCACAGATGATATGTGGTATTTTGAATGGAGCAGACTTATACTGAGGAGCTAGAGAAAGGATGGTGGAATTATTGGGATGCAGTTGATGTGGAATAAATTTTGAGGCATGTTGTGGTGCATCAACAACAATAGAAAACTGACCTTGCAATTGTGATAGAAAACTCAAGGCATTTGTCGGGTCAATAGTGGGGAATGGAGGAGGAGGAAACCCACTGGCCCAAGCTCGATACATTTCTATTATTTGTTGCCTTAATCTCACAATCTCTTGCTTTAAACTCTCATTTTTCTGACTCTTTGTTTGATCCATGATGTCACTCCCTATATCCTTGTTAGACACAACTAACCCTTCCTTGCATTTGGTGTGATATGAAGGCCGAACCAGAATGACACAAACCAACCACCTTAAACTAACTAAACAAGAGATAACAAATGCGTTAGAGTTGAACAATTTCACAAAATCTTTTTCTCTTTTTTTCTTTTGAAAAGATGACCGAACCCAAGAAGGGCATCTACGTATCTCACTTTCGAGAGAGAAGAATCAGGTGTGCGTAGTTCGTGAAGTTTGTCCACAAAATGACCAATCAACTTTCTTTCTTTTTCTTTTTCCTTTTTTCTTTTTCAAAACTTTAAGAAGAAAAGAAAAAAACAAATTGTCAAAAGAATTTAACAAAATCCCTTTGAATTTTTCAGCTTAAAAATCTCTATACAAAATGAAATCTATGATTACCAAAGAAAAATCTTTTTGGTTTTTTGATTTTGAATTTCATATGAAAATGAAGCTTTAAACTATTAAAGGAAAATCTTTTTGTAGTTTTCTTTTAAAGATGTATATGAAACACCTACTCTAAGTGAAGAGTGAAGAAAATGTTTTTGAATTTCTTAAATAAGATCACCGAACCCACGAAGGGATGCCTACGTATCTCACTTCCGAAAGAGGAGAATCAGGTGTGTGTAGTTCGTCCAAATTGGACAATTAGGGATTAACTAACAGATTGACCTTAACTTAAGAGGCTCGACCAAAGACAGACGATGAACAATGTCAACAAAAATTTTTTGGCGATTTTAATTAGACACTTCACATAAAACTGACAGCAACAACTATGAAAGAAAAATCTTTTTTGGTATTTTGTTATATGAAATGTACAAAACTTCTACCATGTTTTTTTTAAAAAAATCTTTTATAAAAAACTGCTAGTAAAAAAAACTTTTGAAATTTTCAAATTATGAATTCTTGCTAAAGGAAACAAAGGCAAAATCTTTTTGATGTTTTATTTTTTGAGTAAACGAGTACAAAAGGTAAAAGATCTTTTTGAATTTTTGAATTGTGGAAAACAAAAGCTATAAAGAACACTAAAAATATAAGAAACTCTATTTTTTGACTCATTTTTTCTTTTTTTCTTTTTTTTCTTTTCAAACACACTTTCCTTTAATCCACATGTTTTCCTCAAAATCAGCCTGTTAAATGACCTTATTACCCTCAAAGATGCAACAATTAACACGTAGGAATGCTTTAGGGGTGATTCTCCTACAAAGAATTAAGTGAGTCCCGCTAGGTCTCAATATGATGCAAATAAGCATGATCTAAAAGCTGACCTACGTTGGGGTCTACTAATAAAGCTGTTTGGAGGAGCGTATGGTCGATGGTGGCTGTGATAGCTTTCCACCCACTCCATACCAGCCGACGGCTCCCTCTCTTAAAATAAGGGTGATCCGACTAGAGGTTGTGTACACAACATGTACTACAAGACTTGTTGCGAAAGAAATAACTCGGGTTATGCATAGATGTCAGATATAATGCGGTAACAAATAAGAGAAAAAATTGTAAACACGTAGCACGGAGGAACTCAACAATGATAAAATAAATATATTCGATAACACAAACAACGTCTATACACTCATAATATCAAACTAAGCCGATACAACTCAAAAATAAGCTCAAATTCTGAAAAATCCCCAGCAGAGTCGCCAGAGCTGTCACACCCCCTTTTTACCAAAAATATAATGATTTAAGTTCTAAAATTTTATTATTATTAAGTGACAAAAGAAAACTATTTCGAAAAGGACCTTTAACAATCAAAATTTAGAGTCGCCACTTGACATAAATCTGGTGTGCCAAGTCAGCTTTGCAAATCCCTTTTCAAAAATAATTTTTGACTCTTTTAAAACTAGTCAGTGAACATAGATTCCGATTGAGGAATTCTGTTGATCGAGGGGAAGGTATTAGGCATCCCTCGATCCCGTGGTTCGACCACGGTCGCTTCATGGAGTGCATCGGCTAGTACAACACTATGAAATGTATAAACCAAGCAAAACACCCAACAAGAAAACAAACAATCAAATAACCTAAAACTTCAAAATAGTGTCCAGTTCAATTTATTAAAACCCAAAATAAAATGCTAAAATAAAAACCTAAACTATTCTAATTACCCTAACTATGATTTATCTGATGTCTCAGGCCTTGATCACGAGACTTCATTACGTACATGATACTTCAGGGCATTCCTCGATGAATAAGTACAATGTGCCTCGGGGCAATCCCTAGCCAAATAAGTACAATTCCTCCAAATGCGATAAAACGAAACCATTCAACAAACATTTTGAACATTCAACAATCATTGGTTCTTACGGTTTGCCTATTTACATTTTGGCCTAAAATATGATACTACCAAATTCAACAACATCCATAAATGAATCGAACTAATCAATATTTAATTTTTTGTTAATTTCTCAATTGTCGCACCAAATTCTATTTTAATTCGTAACGATATATCATTTCATTACATAATTTTTAACCCAAGAGAATCAAACAACAAATCAAACAAATAACAATTCATCACCAATCAAGATCAATTAACACACGATATTCAATCCAATGCACCGAATATTATTACAATGAAATAAACAGAGGGGAAGAGTAGAATTAGACCTCAATTTGAAGATTTCGAACTCAATGCTACTCGAATGAAAAGAAGAAACCCGCAATCGAAGACCTCGAATTAAACCTCAATCTGAATCAACCCAGCCTCGGTATAGCCTTCACTATTTTTTCCAACCCGAACTAAAATTACAAACGGGGAAGACCTGTACCCATTTCGCATCATTTTTCGGTGGGTCTAACCGAGAAAACAAAATGTGGGTCGGGTTTTATGGATTTTCTGCTAGAAATAGTTATTTTTTGTCAAAAAATAGGAACGCAAGGGAGTTGGTGGGGGAAAATAAATTCTGGTGATAAACTTACCAAAAAATTCAGACTGTTAACCGTTTTCCGTTTCGTTTCCCTTTCATGATTTCTTTTCTCGTCTCCTCCGTGTTTGATCTATCTCTCAATCGCCGATCTCTATTTGTTTCTTTCTCTCTATCTCCCTCACCATTTTTCCCCTCTCTCCTCTTTCTCTATACATATCTCAGTGTGTGTGTGTTAATGAACTGTGTGTATTTTTTCGGTAGGTCTGTGCGAATTTTGATGAAATCCCTCGTTGTGTGTTGCTGTGTGTGTGTATATAAATTATGTGTCTTCTCTAATTTTCCAGTGAGTGTGTATGTTGTTTTTGCTCGAGAATTGTGTGTGTTCTTTATTCCAATAAGGGGTGTGTGTGAAAAATATGTGAGAGAGTTGTTAGTATATCTGAGTGTGTGTGTGTGTATTCTTTATTTTTTTTCTTTTTACAGTGTTGTATGTATGTATGTGAGATAGGAAATGGGAATTAGCAGTGTGTCCTCTATGGAGTATTTTATAAATGGGAATTGAGGAGTATATTCGTGTGGGTGGGTGTATGGTGTGTATGTGTGAGTGATGGTGTGTGTTTTTAGTGTATTTCAGTGATGGATCAATGTGTAAAAATGTGTATGTGTATCTATAGTGATTGTGACAATTTCCAGTGGGTCCCCTTTTGTGTGATTTTGTTGTGTATGAGGTGTGTATGTGTCTATTCCCCAAATCCGTTGTGAGTTTTTTATGGGAAAGAATAAAATATGAGTGGGGGAGGGGTGAGGGTATGTGGGTAGGCGGTATATAAAGTAGGGTGGTTAGAATGAGATAAAATTTGTTATGAATTTTGTTAAGAGTTGGTTATTTTTATCATTTTATAAAAAATTATTAAAATGAGGTGAGGTATATGGTAAGGTGGGTAAATGAATAGATTTGGCTTTCGGGTGAAACAAAATTTTGTGTCTACAGTTAGACTCATATCGTCGTTCTTAATTAAGCTAACTTATAGTAAATGTGCTCTCAATTTACTTTCTAGCATAATAGATTCATATGCAGGGTCTTCTTGCTAATTGGAAATTGAAATGTTTTATTCAATCATAAATGAGAAATTATGAATAATGTTTATTGTATGTGTAGTTTATTTAATCAGAAGAAGGTTACATTGTCGAGTTTTTTCAATATGATTTTCTCAAACGTCTATCCTTAACCAAATCTATATGAATAAAGATGATCACATAATTATAAAAAAATAAATTATATTTCATATTTTTCTTTTTATTTATTATGTTATTCATAATTAAAAGAAATTGAATTGTTAATGTTGATTTTTTTTAATTTTTAATTTTTTACTCTTTATTCACATCTATTCAGCATATTATCTAATCACTTCATTATATTCTCAAAATTAGTACAAAATTCACTAAAATCATTATTAAAACTAAAATAAAGATAAATTAAAAATAACAAATTAGTTATGAATTTGACATTGTTTCTATTATATATAATGTAAAAAAATACTAAGGGGTTATTTGGTAGAGTGTATTGAAATATATAATACATGCATTAATTAATGTATACTACTAGTACCTTGTTTGGTACATCTTTTTGTCTATGTATAACTAATACTATACACTCTATTGTGTATTGGGGTGTGTATTAGTAATACACACCATTTCCTATGTATTAGTAATACAAAAACTTTAAACACATGCATTAACTTATTAAACGACCTTAATACCCCTCAATTTTTCTTTTAAACTATTTCACAATTCCTTTTTCCCACCATTTTAATTTGCAATAGTGAGTCTTCTAAAAAAATTTCACAATTTTTTTTTCCACCATTTTAATTTAAAACAATGAATAGTTGATTTAAATAACTGCAACATATTTTTGCTTTATTTTGAGGGTTTTAAAAAAGATTCTTGAGACTATTTTTTAATTTTACATCTTGTACTTTATTTTTATTTTGACTATGTTAATCCGTCCGTGTAACATTTCATGCGCAAAGATGATGGTCTTGCAATTAATTCTAAGCTTCTATATGCTAGTTCAATAATACTAATTATGTTTGAGATGACAAAAAAATTTATAGCAAATAAAAAGTGTACAAAGTCAAAGAATGGTATTTTTGTAAACAAACATCTCTTTTATAGAAATTATGTAAGATATATTATTTCTAATATATCAAACCAAACAATGTTTAAAAAACAATCTCAACATAACTTATACAAATATAACTAATACAAGTATTACTAATGCAAGCATTACTAATATATTATATTTCGCATTGTTCTTATACACTCTACTAAACGACCCCTAAATGAATAAAAACGATCTAAAATATTAGAGTTAGAAAAAATATACGCAAAATGAAAAATAGTCAAATACACAAATCACAATTATACTTCACATTTCAACTTCACAACTTTAAATACAATATAATATTATTTGCATAATAGATGAATACTAAATAAGAAACAAATACAAATTCAAATATCATCGTGAAAATGTGATGTATAAGAAAAAAGAATAAAAATATTATAATAATTTTTGAGAAAGTGCCATTTCAAAATTTTGAAAAATATAAGAGAGGAGTTGTTGTACTATTTGAGAAAAAGTCCTTCTCATCCTCAGGAGGAGGGGGAGGGCAGGGGGTGTAAGAAGAAATTTGAGTTAATTTTGAAAATATAGTGGAGAAAAATATTCTTCTTATCTGGGAGTGGGGAGAGTGAGGAAGGGGCAAGAGGAAATTTGAATTAATTTTAAAAATTAAATGAAGCAATTAGATCAAACACATAATACTGTCTATAAATTTTAAATGAGAGATGAAAGAACAATAGAATAGAAATTTAAATATTTTTGACGATTTTAAATATTTAAATTGTAAGCAATACGATACATAAAAATATTTTTTATCGTTATATATTATTTTTAATAATATAAAATTTAATTAGAGGTGGGGAAGGAAGAGGGATAAGGTTGAGCAGATATTAATCAATTTAATATCTTTAAATTATAAATAATATAAAAAATTATAAAATATAAAATTTAATTTTATTATTATTATTATTATTATTATTATTATTATTATTATTTTGTATAAATTTAATTAGAGGTTGGGGGAAGAGATTGGGGGTGGGTGGGGAGTGGAGGCGTGCGGGCGAAGTGAAGATGGAGGTGGTGGTGGAGGTGGGGGCAGGGATGGGTGGGAGATTGGATTTTTTTTTCATATTTCATTAAGAAACAATATGGTAGTTAATTTTTTTAAAAATAATATAATTTAATATATTTGAAAAAATATTTTAATACAAAGTAATTATAAATAATATCTTAATATGATCTGTACATGTACGTATACCAGTGTATTATAAAGAAAAAAAAAATTGAGCGATTATTTTGTAAAAGCACACGTCACCATCAGCGGTCATTGTGTGACTGTGGGAGTCTCATGTAATATAGTGAGAGCAGTTCCATTTTGACAAAAGAAGGCAAGAATTTAGTGAATGACATTACAGGCTACAGCTGGTCGCTGGATGATATATATTTCTTCTGGGGCTACAGATTTACATGATTTTTCTTTTTCTTCAGCTGAAAATTCTATCTTATCTCCTCATGTACTTACTGATCATTTTCTGTTTCTTTTTTAGTGTATCTGGTGAGAGAAATTTAACAGCTATTTTCTTCTTCTTTAAATTAAGCTATTTTCTTCTTCTTTAAATTATCTTTTGCAGACCTTTGAGCGGAAAAAAACAAAAAGAAAAGAAGCACAAATGTCTGCTTGCATGGTCTTATCATTCTTCTTGATTAAACATCTGGTTGTATCATTCTTCTTGATTAAACATCTGGTTGTATCATTGTCTTCTATCTACCAATTTGCAACAGTAAATTATATGTCGGTCAGTGATGATTGACGTCATCTCTGGCTCTATTTCAATTTCACACAAAAAAAAAAACCTCCTCTTTTATTGCAGGTATATTTCATTAATTGGAATCCACCTCTATCCTCGAGTGGATTTCGTAACAATTTAGCCAATATCTTTCCAAGATCATCATTTCTGAATAAAATTTTCAGGTTTTTTTCCCTTAAAAAATATAGACCTTTCCCGAGTTCCATCTTAACGATAGGTGAAAATTTCAAGTAAGAATTTGGTTTCTTTATTTCTGCATTTCGAGTTTCATCCAAATTTCTTTTCGGTAAGACAAGACTTGTAGCTTTTGAAGTTTCCACTTTTTGATTAAATTTATTATTCTGGAGTGTGGCGTGTTGCGGGAGAGATGCACCAACGTCAGTGTTAGCGACTTGTGTTTTTAGGTAATGTCTAATTAATATTATTTAAACTGATGGGCTATTTTCTTGTAAGTTTGCAGTTGCAAGAAAAGTACTATATCAATAACTATTACTGCGCCTCATGAATCATCATCACAAACCCTGTTACTCCAATTAAACTCATCTAGTAGGAAGAAAAGTATACCTGTGTTCAAATAGTTAAAAAGTTGATTGGGAACGAGCAAAGCATGGAACACAGAATTAAAGATTTCTGAGGTTTGAGTGATGGTCATTTGTTGGGGCAAAACATGGAAGCTTTGAATCAGAGGTCTCTGGAAAGAGTTGTCTCACAAAGAGCTCTGCAAATAGGAAGTTCATTTCCGTGCCGGATTTGTGTGATTGGCTTTCTGTGTGGTGTTTGCCTCACCTCTTTACTTCTTGCTGCTCTTACTTCATTTGGTGCCTTTGAGTTTGGTGCCCTTTCAATTTCACCTGCAATTTCTTCTTCAACAAGCCCAACAAGTAAGTCAAATTAATGCGCAACCTCATTTTTCTTCCCTTCTCTTTCAAGTTTTCCCTACTTCATTCCCGACATCACAAATTTTTCACTTGGGCATTCATTTATCTGAAAGATTATTCCTAATTCGCGAGAAGAAGTGTTTGTTTTTCATAGGATTATTCCTAATTCGCGAGAAGAAGGGTTTGTTTTTCACTTCCTATGATAGGCGGTCTTTTCATTTTCTTATTTTGATGGTGTCTGGCCAGCCAGCGTGATTGTTACTCCCTGTGTCTAGAACATGTTGAAAATTTCTATTTTATCCCTTTTTTTTAAATTTTATCTTTTCATTTATTGAAGTCCTTTTAAGTAATTCATATTTTATAAAAAAGTAATTTAATAATAATTTTAAAAATAATAGTGAATGTAAGATTTTTTTTTTTAAAGAATATATTATATTTTAATAATTTAATTATTTTTATATGGAGGAAGTATATAAACTTATATTCAATGATATTTGAGGGATGTGAAAATATTTGACTTTTTGATACCAGTCATCTGCATAATAAACGAAGATTTAATATTACTTTTCTTTTATAGCAGTTTGATTTCATATTTGTCAGAATAAATTGGACTATGGTCCAGCCTAAACCATGAAAAAAGTACAAGATTCATAATATTTGTTCCAAGAGTGATTTTCAAGTAACCTAAGGTTGGAATGATTTGAATTTCAGATTTATTATCTACTTTCGGCCACAAGTCCTAATAAAGCTTGGGACAAATTATCATAAAAATTCATACAACTGCTGTATGTTACCTGGCATCAGATCTATTTAGACTATTGTGATACCTTTCTGTTTTCCTTCATATAATTGAGAACGAAGGACAATAATCTCATAGAGATAGTTTATTTGATATTATTTTTCTTTTATAGCAGTTTGGTTTCGTAGTTGTCAGAATAAATTGGACTATGGTCCAGTCTAAACCATGAAAAAAAATACAAGAATCATAATATATGTGTTCGAAGAGTGATTTTCAAGCAACCTAAGGTTGGAATGATTTGAATTTCAGAATTATTATCTACTTTCTCTACAAGTCCTGATTTAGCTTGGGGATAATTTATCATAAAAATTCATCCAATTGCTGTTTGTTACCTGACCTCAAATCTATTTCGACTCTTGTGATACCTTTCTATTTTCCTTCATATAATTGAGAACAAAGAACAATAATCTCTAGAGATAGGATATTGGACTGGCAGCGGTACCCGTTTCAAATTGGGATGACACAGCTATTAAAAAAATAATAATTGATAATGTAACTTTACTATTTTGCCCCTCTTAATTGTGTATTGTTGTTAGTTCTAATATTGATGGATGACTAATAACAAGGAGTAATCAATTACACTAAAGGTATAATGGAAAAACAAAATTGTCTTGTCTTGATAGATAAAATGAGACATCAAATTAGAAAATATGGGACGGGTAAAATGGGAAACAGTACTTAAGCTGGTACTCCCTCTATTTCAAAATAATTGAATTGTTGAAATATGACACATCTTTTGAAAAAAAATCTTTTATGTCATAAATTAATAAGTTACTTTTCACTATTACTTTTTTAATTATTCTTAAATTACTTTCTTAGAAAATGTAAAATACTTAAGAACCCCGTTAAATAAAAGGGTAAAATTAAAAGAAATTTTCAACATGTCTTTTGGAAAATGAACAATCATTTATTTTGAATATTGAAAAATAGCTCAACAATTCATTTATTTTGAAATGGAGGAGTATTTATTAACATCTTGTGAGACTCTAAAGAATAAAGATACTCCCAGTATAAAAAACAAGCAGAAGAGTATTATTTGCACTGAATAACATATACATCTTCCTGTCATTAATACACCTGTAGAGATCTTACGTACTGACCTTATTTGGACATGCTATAGGTGGAGAATGCAATGTTAAACAAAAGAATTTAGAAAGGTGGTTCATTTCCCAAGAAAAGTTAACAGTGGGAGGAGATGAGAGGGTGTTATTACTTTACTCATCTTGGGGTAATTTAGTGACTCAATCAGCAAATGAAGACACTCATCTTGGTAAATCCAACTTACCAAAAGCACCTCACTTGGAGGACTGCAAGCTGAGTGCAGAAACAAATCAACGTCTTGATAACCGAGTCCAAAATGACAGCTTCCCTCCATGGACAATATGGAAGGGACAGTTAAATAACATCCCGTGGACAGCTGAAGATGAGCAGCTGCGGTATTATAGACATCAAATAGTATCTGAAGGAACTTATCCTCCCTGGGTAAGTTATTATCATGCATTATTTCTATTCGTGAAGTTCTAGGCATAAATTTGCAACTGTCTGGTTTGTAAGAGAATGAAGATGCACCTGTACTAGAAAAATAAATCATTTTCTTACTAAACACTGTAAATATAGGATTTCCAACTCCCTAGTCATTAACAAAGAGTATCTCAAAACATAAGAATCAATTGCAGATCAAGGGCTCAGATGAAGAGAACTACCCCTTAACGAGGAAGGTGCAACGTGACATGTGGCTCCATCAGCATCCTTTGAACTGTGGTGATGGAAATGTGAAGTTTCTGATAGCTGACTGGGAGAGACTACCTGGGCTTGGTATTGGTGCCCAGATAGCTGGAATGAGTGGTCTTCTTGCAATAGCAATCAATGAGAAAAGGGTTCTTGTTACAAGCTATTATAACCGTGCTGACCACAATGGGTGTAAAGGTAGTTCTAATTGTCACCGCATGTTCTTTACACTTTAATCCCTTTGGGTCACCTAATTCAACAATATTTTACCATTAGAAACCACAGGAAATTTGATAGCACCGGAAAGTGATGACGTTCCTCTTTGTCTGATTTATGGTACTTTCCCTTTTGTTGTCAAACCTATTTCAAAGCTGCATTAAATTTTATCCCAAGATCCCACCAAAAACTTGCAGAAGATAAATTGATTGGTCTCTTATTGTTATTGTTAGATTTTTTGCCCTGATTTTCTTATCATATTTGAGTTTTATTTGTTTTAGAAAAAAAATAAAAGTAATACCATTTTTACTTTTATTAAATTTATTCATATTTGGTAAATCTTTTTCTTGGAGGAAAAATTTTGGTCATCTATAAATAGAAACCCTACTTCTCATACCATAACAACAAGAGTCTTTGGTTAGGGGAGATTTTCTTTCTCATTAGTTTTTGTGTTTTTTTCAAATATTAGGTTTTATAATATTAGGTTTTTCAAAACATTAAGAAAGCAGCGTCAAGGCTATGGAGTTCTCCCTTAATGCATTTTGAAGTTGAGACGTGATGGCTGATACTATTCCGTGTATATGGCTATTGGATAACGTTCTATCAATGTTGCCTTCATAGGTTCATCACGCTCTAGCTGGTCTTGCTATTTCTTTCCGGAAACATCTCTGGAATGCAGAGATCGTGCTTTTAAGCTCATGAAACAAAAAGAAGCATGGGAAAAAGGAATTATAACGATAAAAGAAAACTATACTTCTAAGGAGATATGGTCTGGACGCACTCCAAGGTAAAACTGTAGCCGATGCCATCATGAAAATAAGTACACCCTACAATAGCAAGTACAGATTTCTGTAACATTTCCTAAATATTTTTAATTTTTTTTTTCTTTTTTCTAATTTAGGGGATGTTACGGATTTCTGTAACATCTCCTAAATATTTTTAATTTTGAAACTTGTGATTTGCATCTTTTTAGTGCTTTTATGTTGTTTCCAAAATATAATACTCCTTCCGTTTAAAAAAAGAATGAACTACTTTGACTTGACACAAAGTTTAAGAAAATAAAGAAACTTTTGAATCATTAAATTAAAGTTGTGTCAAATGTACAAAAATACCCTTTAATCTTGTGGTCCTAAACATGTCATGTGGAAAGTTGAAATTAAAGTATCGTCAAAAAAGGAAAGAGGTCATTTTTTTTTAAATATACTAAAAAGGAAAGTAGGTCATTCTTTTTTAAACGAAGGAGTAAATTTTAATTTTTAAGAAAGTCTAAAGGAGTGTTGTCCATTCTCATGCAATTTAAGAAGTAGATATTTAACTCCGAGTCCCGTCATTTCTTTTGGGACAGAGAGAATACAATTCATGCAACTCATAGCCTCTTAATTTCAGGTCATGGGGAGAACCTTGGAGTTATTTGCAGCCAACAACAGATATAAATGGAAGTCTAATTGCGTATCATCGCAAAATGGATAGGAGGTGGTGGCGTGCTCAGGTAGGATCAGTAGGCCTACTTAAATTAGAATGTCAAATAATTTCTTGCTCCTTGTTTATAATTTATATTGACACCTGCTGTCTATCAACAATTGGATTATGGAAATTTCTCCCCAAGTTGCAGAACTAACAAGTCCATTAGAAAGTCTAATCAACAATTTTACAAGAATTTTCTGTTTTAAAAGAGAAATAAAATGGTTCAAAACTGCAGTTGTTTCTCTTTCAGTTGGTAACCTGTAGTATAATAAATGGGTGTTAATAGTTCGTATATCCGCCTTTTTTCAGCTGTGTTTAATAGCCTTTTCTAATTAAATATGATCTTTGACATGAAACTATAACCAAAACTGTATACTATAGATGCCTGTTGCTTTTTCTAGTGCATTAAACAAATAGCTTTATCAGTGATGGGCAAGTCTGTAAGCATATGCATTTCATGATTTCTATATCTTTGCCAGGCAGTGCGCTATCTAATGCGGTTTCATACCGAGTACACATGCAACCTTCTAAACCAGGAACGACATGCAGCATTTGGCTGGGAAGCAGCGAGAATGGTTCTTGAAAGTCAACATACAGATTTTTCCGAGGTAGCTATTCATCTTCCGATTGACTAGAAGATAACTCTCATCAGGGCTGTTTCTTGTTCATCGAATTTTGAATATCGTCATTGGGTTTATGGGATATACATGCCATCTATTTACTCTTTTATTCGTTTGTCAATCAATCCAACATAATTTCTATTTCCCTATGTTCTCAGGAACAATAATGTTCCATCATTAAGTTTGTGACAACCCTTAGTCTTGTTTGTTAAGATGGATCAAGTATCCTTCTTTGATTTATTCTAGTAGATAATTGTTTATCATGTTTGAATGTGATTCTTTATGATTAAAAATTATCTATTTTGTCATTTCCTTTCCTCAGGGAGTAGAGAAGGTGGCCGAACATGACATTGAAAATTTTGTATGGTCAAGTCATAAACCTTGGAGTCCTAGGCCAATACTGAGCATGCATGTCCGAATGGGTGACAAGGCATGTGAGATGAAGGTTGTAGGATTCAAAGAATACATGCATCTTGCTGAGCGCATAAGAAAGCACTTCCCTGATCTTAAGAACATCTGGCTTTCAACGGAAATGCAGGTATCTCACTTTTTTTCATATTTCAGTTGTTTTTCACCCTGATTTACATAATCACACCTTCAACATAACAGGAAGTTGTAGATCAATCAAGACTGTACCCCAATTGGATGTTTTACTACACAAATGTGACGCGCCAAATGGGTAACATGACAATGGCAACTTATGAAGCTAGTCTTGGCAGGGAGATGAGCACGAATTATCCTCTTGTTAATTTTTTGATGGCAACTGAAGCCGATTTCTTCATTGGAGCTTTGGGCTCCACTTGGTGTTTCCTCATAGACGGTATGAGGAATACTGGAGGGAAAGTCATGTCTGGATACTTGAGTGTTAACAAGGATCGATTTTGGTAGCTACACAATGGAGCTTCTAACTCCATCTATGGGTTCAATCTGATTATTCTGGAGATAATCTCGTCTCGGATAAACATGGAAACAATACCACGTTTACAAATGAAAAGAATTGGCGGAAAATGCTCTGTTTTCTTAGTTTGATGTGTGTATTTTGAAGCGTGAAGAGCCGGTGCATCAGAAAAGTGCTAGCATGGTGCTTGGATGCTATCAGATGAGTTCTTGCCTGTAAATTGTTTATTGTAAAAATAAAATATGCAGCACTCTTTTCAGAATTCTATGTAACTAATAGCTGTGAAATATGAGCAAATATATGAAATAATATAAAACAAGATATATTGAATAAGAGTTGGAAGGGAGATATTTTTTTTCTTCTATTAGGCGTATAATCCATGAGCCAAAGTGTTGTATTTATAGTTAGATACATCCTCAAAGACGAGAATGAAAATGATGATGTTACATATTTTGTAGATACTAGTTTAACTGTACGTGCCTCGCACGTATAATATTTAATCGTTTAAAATAAAATTGCACGTAGAATGTTTGATCGTTCAAAATTAGATGATTTTATCTATTGCGGAGATTTTTAATGAAAGTGTAAAAGTTTAAATCACTTTTTAAAGATTCTTTACACTTTAATATAATAATTTAAATATAAACATATATTATAGTGTAAGCACATATATATATATATATATATATATATTTTACCACAAGAAGTTTTTAGTAGTTGATGGATCATCACTTTTATGTTTGTCATGCATTACCTATTTTCCTTGGTTAAGTGAGATGCATTAATTTTAACCATATTTGTGATACGGTTTTTTTTCTATATTTAAATTTTTTCCTTATTTTTAAAGTCAAATCTTTACAAAGTCATTGATTACATTCTTATTACGTACTTAAAACTTTTAAAAATTGGTACCTTTTTTATTTTAATGCCTTTATATTTATTTCTAGATATTTTAAATCTTTTAAAATTAAATTTAGTTGATTTTAGAATTCTTAAACTACTGAAAAAAATATTAGTTGTCATTAATTCTGATGACTTTTAAAAAGGAAAAGTTTTATCATAAATATATTTAATTAACTTTCAACTCTTAAATATTAGAAAAAATAATGAAAAGATGATTTTATCTAAATCAAAGACTTTTAATGAAGGGTATAAAGTTCAAACGATATTTCTAAGGCTCTTCACACTTTTAATAAATTATAGATATAGATATAGAATAGATTATAGATATGTGTAGATAGATATGAATGCAAGCAAATTTGTGTATATAAATTAAATGGACAATACACTTCTTTTTTCATCCGTTGTATTCATAACGCTCTCCCTTAGATATTCGTATATCTTAATAGGAAAAATAATTTTAGTGAAGAAAAAAGGCACATCTTGTAATACGCTTTGGGTGTTAAACAATTAAAAATCTTATCAGGAAAATTCAATTAGGACAAAACCTTGGTTAAGAGAAAAAAGTACAACACATTTTAATTTCCTTAATGAAAACTTTACATGATATCTTAGAGACAACACATTTCAATTTTATATCTCATCGTTTTAAATGTTGATGTTGACAATGCCTTAATGAACAAATCTGCAAGATTGTCACTCGAACAAATTTATTGAACATCTATCTTACCATTTTGTTTTTAATGATCTTTCAGGTCATTTTCCATATTTATGTTTATTTTCACTGTTTGAGCTTCTCCATAGCTTCCTCAAGTCATTTATGACTTGCTGGGACTGACAGTTCGATTACCGGACAGTTCGTTTGGTTTTTAGAGCCAATTCGCTATTTAAAAGTCTTCTCTAGTTCCAAATGGCCACCAAGCAAAAACTTTAGTGAAACAATCTTGGATGCAAATTTTGACTGCGCCAACAAATTCGAAATATCGATTTTAGTCTAGGTAGACCTTTGGTTTGGGTCCCACTGCATCCGAACTCATTTCGACCTATTGGTCGAAAAGTTGAAAATTAAAAGGAATGAGTGTGGGACTCATATTTGGTTGAAACGGCCTCGGATTGCAAATTCAACTTCGCCATTGCGTCCGAAATGTTGATTTTAGGCTAGGGAGACCCTTGGTTTAGGTCCCAAGGCTCCCAAACTCATTTCGGGCTATTGAGCGGAATTTAAGAAAAATGATGAAACTTTAGGTGTGGGCCCTACTTTTTGGCCTAAACGATCTCCAATGAAAGGTTTGATGATTCCAATGGATTTGAAATGTTGTTAACACTCAAAATTCACTATTGTATCATGTTATTTGGATCTCGTATGAGTCTTGAGGGTCAAAAACTCACTTTTTAGTTTGCTGTTATCTGGTGCAACCACGATCGCGGAAGCGTAATCCCGGCTCGTGTGACCGCGATAGCGGCACCTGAGAACCTTTAGGGGCTATATAAAGGTCCTAAGATGCCTTTGGACCATTTTCCCTTCACCATTTAGACCTAGAAGCTCCAAAATGAGTATAATAACTCAAAATTGGTCATGAGGGGTGACTTGGGAGCTTAATTATCATCTTGTATCGCGATTATCTTCAAGATTAAGGTAAGAATTCCTTGAATTCATGCTTGAATTTCAAAGTTTGGACCTAAAACCCAAATTTAGCTTAGGGCTTGATTTTAGCCCAATGTATGCTTAATTTTCACCCATTCTTTTAGGGTTATAATTCCTTGTTCATGTGTGAACATTGGGTTGATCTCAAAAACACATTTTTCGTATGTGGGACACACTTGAGGTTTTGGTATTTTTTTGGACCCGAAGCACAACAGTGCAATATGGGTGTCATTAGACTCGTATTGATGAGTAGATTATGGTTTTGATAGTGTGATGGCATTTTGAGGATTGTAAAGTGAAGACGAGCATGTGGTGCATGAAGTGATGTTTTGCGGTTTGGCCTTGAGGTAGGCTTCTGTCTACTCTTCTTCATGGATGATTATGATACATATTGCATGTGAATGTGAATGTTAAGATTGATATTGGATAGAATGACTTAGTATTGAATATACATATAAGTTTGGAGATTAAATGGGGGTTTTGACCTATAGGTTGAATTACTTAATACCCTTGAAGAATCCTATTGCCTTCTCCGTAGTTTGGGTAAATTTGTAGCATGAATATGATATAATGCTATGCTTGGACTATGGTTTTAACATTTGAAGCATGATTTATATATTTAGACTTATTGGGCTAATGTGGTAATTTTGAAACCATAAGTTTGGTAGAGTTGATTTGAGTATCTTTGTTTCTAGTCGAAGTTACTATGTTAGGATTGAATATGACTTGCTCGACATCTAGAAGATGAACTAGATACCTTAGCCTAGTTTGGGGCATAGTATGCCTAATTATGAAAATTGTGGATTAGAAGTGGGATCGTTCAACCCATTTAGGCCTAAGCTTGTGTTAAGTCTTGTAGACTTAGTTGTGGATGTTAGACATAAATAAGGCTAGTAAATCTTAGAATAAGGTTACTTCATAACTTAGTAACTTTATTGATATTTACGAATTATGGCTTTTGAGATATGGTTATGATACTACTTGTGGAAGTGATATTGGGCATTTAGAGATCATATTCCTCCTAGATACGTTATGTGGCCTATAGAGATGTTATTTCCTCTTAGATATGTAAATTATCCTAGAGAAGTGATATGGAAAGCAGGGGAGCGGAACTGCTCTCAGTTACTGCAATCGCGTTCCGCAAGCGTGATCACAACCACTCGCGTATCCGCAATCACAGTCACTTGACCGCGGTCGTGGTCACTTCAGATACTTAATCCCTTGTTGTCTTGATGTATGACCTATGGATATATGATATCCTATAGACAATATATGTCTATCTATATTATGCCTCCCAGATGTGAGATGTCTCTTGTGTGAGAGATGATAACATGTTTATTGATATTATGCCTCCTATATGTGAGATGTCTCCTATATGTGAGATGATTAGAGATATGTTATGGCTTATAATATGATTATTGATATGAGTTTCGAATATGAATATGGTCCTAAGGCCATGATTATGATGTTGAGATTATTTCGGATAAATTAATGGGCTACGAACCGCGTTATAACATTGATTGAATATCCGAGAAGTGTTTGTCATCATATGTGATGTGACTATAGTTTATGAATATGAATATGTATATGTTTGTATATGCATCTCTCCGGTATGGGACAAAGGAAAATGCGGTATGATTCTCACTATTCCACTAATTGAATACTGGTGATGGCATGCATAAATTTGGTACATTCTTGATTATTATATCGGTAATTGATGTGATTCTAGTTGAAATACGATCTTATTATTGTTCTTCCTAATTAAGGGTTAAGCTAAGTGGTAGCTAGATGTCTTTTAGGTGGCTATAGTACTTGATGGCTAGAAATTTAATGTAATAGTTAATGAACCTTGCTTAGTTGAAATATGGTAGCTAACGATTAGAGTCAATACGTGGCAATGAAAATGGGTTTATCTATGATAATAATTAGTTTCTATTGATAACAAGTTGAGATATCGATTAGTTGTTAAGTAAGGATAATGTGGCTCAAGTAAGGATAATGTGGCTTAATATTGCTAGATAATAAAGGTAGTTCGTGATATTGACGCCTAGTTAATAACGATCCTATATAAAGATAATAACGAGTTAATAATGTTTACTAACTAGTAATGTGGATTAGTTGAATAATGAGGATTAATTGGTAAATGATAGTTAGTTAATAATTGGTGTTAGTTAATAAAAACTGGTTAGATGGTAATTGGTAATTTGTTGGCTAATGATGATTATCGAATATATGATAATTAGTTGATAATAATGAATGGTGGATAAGTGGTGATTATTGTCTTGTGATGAATTGCAAATTAGCGGTTTAATAACAAGCATTGGTTAGCTAATAAGAGTAGTTGGGATGTATTGACAAGACAATCTTTATGGCTATGAGTATATCGGCTTGCGTCTGTGCACCTATTGTATGCGTATATTTATGTGTTGATAGTTATGATGATATATTGATGCCCGGCAAGGCTGGAAGATATCGTGATGACATATTGATACCCGACAAGGCCGGAGGATATTATGATGATATTGATACTCGATTCGAGTCCGGAGAATACTATTGAGATGATATTGATACCCAGCAAGGATGGAGGATATTGTGATGATATTAATACCCGATTCGAGTCTGGAGGATACTATTGAGATGATACTGATTCTCGGCAAGGCCGGAGGTTGATTACGATGGTGATGGTTCTGATGAGGATAGTTATTATGATTTGTGATATTGATGGTATACTTTGCATTCATTCCTACATGTGCATTGCCTATCACCCGTATGCATCTATATTTATCAGTCGATATGAGACGGTTTAATAGATATGGGTGAAGGATCTGCCTTTTGTTGTTGTATGTTGATTGAATCTTCCGAGCCTGGGGTGGTGGGGGTACGCATAGGCTCGTCTAGGTATTTGGTTGTCCGCAGTAACCGGTTATTAATGTTTTTATTGATATTGTTATTATCATTGTTATGATCGTTATTATGGCCTAGCTATCACAGATTGGTCATTGATCCGATATCGGGATTTGAGGTATGTCTTTGGCCTCTCCTATCTTATGATTGCATTATTATGCATGAGTATTTCATGTCTAGCCATGTGGATTAGAATCCCCGAGTATGATAGTATTTAAATCATGATAGTATTATAATGAGGTCTCAAAATGAGAATATGATGATATAGGTTATGCGTTGAGAGGACCTCATATTTATATGTACTTATACCTATATATATATGTATATCTAGCTATATGAAGCTATGGTACTACCGTATATCCCTTCCTTTGTTGTTTATTTTATATAGTCTTTACTTCGTCTTGTATATTACTATATATCTTTCTTTTACTCTTTATTCGTATATTGACATGGTATATATGGTATAACATTGACGTATGTTGAATGTAGATGGAATAAGATAGTTCACCCTGATACTTCCTTAGTCTTATTATGTTAGATGCTTAGATATAAATATGATAGTTTTCCCGTATTACTCTCACTGACATATTATATGATTTATGGACTCTTGGGTGTAGTTTCTATTCTATTTATATGATGTCTATATCTTCTTTATCTTTGGAGCTCAGTTGGCAATTTCCTACCGAGTACTATTCATTTGCTACGCATACTACACTTCTGCAGCCTGCAGATCATAGTACGGGTTATCGCCATTTATGCGTGCATCGTGCGGAGCAGCCCTAGTTTGGAGACTTAGAGTGAGCTCCTAACGTTCGGAGTATTACTTATCTCTTTCTTATGTATTAGACTAGTCTCTAAGTTGTATTTAGACACAAGTTGCATCATTGTATAATTCTTGATATATCACTCTTGTACTTTTATGATATTAGAAGCTCTTAGATTGATACCATCGGGTTTTGGGATTCTTCTATGTATTGATCTTTAATCCATATATTCCGCATTTTTTCCTAATATTATTGAGTAGATCATTACTAGTCATTCCAGACTATGGGTTGGCTTACCTATGGTGGGTTATGGTAGGCGCCATCATGACTTGAGGAATAGGGTCGTGACTATTGAAGATCAAGTATGAAGAAGAATTTTGATGAAATGTGTTTTGTTTACTCTCTTTGATGTATCCTTCCTTTAATTGAGCTATACAAATACTCTCATCTTCATACAACATTGTTGGTAAATTATTTTTCAAGAAAATCACATAACTGCAAAACATACGGAGTTATTGATCTCAATCACACATTCTCGGCTGGCTTCATGTAGGGCTATTATCTTAGCACAATTTGAAGAAGTAGCAACTAGAGTTTATTTTGTTTAACGCCATGATATAGTTGTATCTCCATAGGTGAATAGATAGCTTGTTTGAGATCGAGCTTTATTTGGATCAAATAAATAACCTACATCTACATGGCCAATCATTTGTGAATTGGATTTATTACAATAAAGTAATTCAATATCAATAGTTCTCGGTGGTATTGTAAAATATGATTAACATTATTTCAGTGTCTTTTTGTTGGTAAGGAAGTGAATATTGATAGTACATTCACTGCAAAGAATAAATATGGCTTTGCATTATTAGAAAGTTATATTTGTGCCCCAATTGCACTAAGATATGAAGCTTCATCACGTAGGAGCTCTTCATCTTCTTCTTGAGGTTGGAATGAATTATTGTTTATATCAAGTGATCTTAGAATCATCTGAGTACTCAATGGATGTGCCATATTCATGTAAATTTATTTTAGTATCTTTTTGATACATGTAGACTGATAGATAATATTTCATTCTTTAAATGCTCAATTTGTGGATCAAGACAAAATTTTGTTTTTCCAAGATCTTTCATTGCAAAATCATTCATCAAATTTTTTATTGCCTTTAAAAATTCTTCAGGAATTCTAATGATATGATTGATATCCAAATAATTAACATAAACAATTATGATGAAAAAATTTGTTCCAGACCTTCTGACAAAAACAAGGACAAATAAGATCATTTTTGTACCCTTCTTTTAGCAAATACCACAACATTATTCCCGATTGTTTCAATCTGTACAAGAATGAAGCTTTATTGAACAAGTTTCTGAAGAGCTTTTGTATGCTTCAGGCATTTTGAGTCCTTTACAAATCTTTATAATATTTTGTTGTCTAGTGAGCCATATAAGTAGGTTGTGATACTATCCATTAAGATCAAATTTTTCATGCACCGTCATATTTTTAATATATCTGAAAGTCATTGCATTCACTACAGAAGAATATGTATCTATATAAGAAATACCAAGTCTTTATGAAAATTCTTTTGCCATAAATTATGCTTTATATCTAATGATTTTTATTATGTTTTTACACAAAGACCCATTTGTACCTACTTGACTTACACCCAAGTGTTGACATTATAGGTCAAAACTTTACATTTTTCAAGTGAAACTGATTCTTCTTCAATTGTAATTTTTAATTTTGTCCAGTCTCTCTCTATATTCATCAGAAACTTCAGCTCAATATTCATCTTCTTTCATTACTTCAATAGAAGCATTATATGCAAAAGAATTATCGATATCAATACTATTTCAATTTCATCTCTCTTTATCTCTCTAAAAAAGAAAAATTATTGAGATTTCATCATAACTTATTGAGATTTCATCCAAATAAGACAGTCATAATGCACTCCAGTCTATTTTCTTTCCTTTTTATTAATTTTTCCTCCTAGTATTGGAAAAAATAATTCACCAATGTGAATATCAAGAAATCTGTCTTTAAATAACTTTCATGGATTTTAGATATTTGATAACACATTAGGATTCATAAATAACATATATTCTCAACCTTCTTTGAGGATCCATCTTTGTATCTTTAGGTGGAGCAACTGAGACATACACCATACAATTAAAAATTCTAAAGTGAAAATATTTGGCTCCTGACCAAACGAAAATTGTAATGGAGAGCTTTTATGATAACCTATTGGCCTTATAAGTATAAATGTATCTACATGCAAAATGAATATCCCAACACTGAAAGGGAAAGTTTGGTCTTCATAAGCAGTGATCTAGCTATCAACTAAAGTCGCTTGATGAACAATTCTGCTAGACCATTTTGAGTATGAATATAAGCCACTGAATACTCAACTATTATCCTAACTGCCATACAATAATCATCAAAAGCTTGAGACTAAACTTACCAAGTTATCTAGATGAATTGTCTTAGTTGCATAATCTGAAAAATATACTCTTAATCTTATTAATTAAGTCAACATCACCACTAATGCCATATTATGGGTTGATAATAAGCACACATGTACTATCTTGTAAATGCATTTATCAAAATCATGTAATAATAGAATGGTCTGCATGGAGAATAAATGGACCCACATATATCACCCTATGTGTAATACCCTATATTCTTAAGGTCACTATGGAACCTACAACTCATTCCTCAAGTCATGAAGATTCCTTATGAGTTGTATGGTCCAGTCGTAATCAGCTCAGTAGTAAAGCCAAATTTTCTGCCACATGACGACTCAACTCTGCAAGTCGTTACCAGTCTATATGAGTCATATAGTGGGAGTCGTTGATACAATAGAGTAGGATCCCTAGGTTTTGGTCCATATTATGAGTGATGGCTACAAGTTGTAGTGACTTATTATGAGTCGTAGGATACGACTTGTATCCATAGTAGTGTGTATCCTTATTGTTACTTGTCAAGGTTATGAGTCCCCAGGCCAACTCGTAACTAGATGTTACAAGTCGTAAGGTGACTCGTGACGAATGACAGGTCAAGTTTCTATTTATGCAGTTAAGGGGACTTTCGGTCTTATCTCTTTTCTAAACTCCCAACCCACGAATTTGTAACATAAAAGAGGCGTTATTTTTCTTTATTCTCAGTCAGTTAACAACACTCTTTCTCCTCTTATCCACAAGAACAACAAGGCTTGGGTTTATCATACAAAGACATCTCTTAAGTCTCTAAGTTAAAGTTCCCTTCATAAGTCAAGCAAATCCAGGTATGAGGGGTTTGAGCAAGGATAATCTTTCATCCTTGTGCCCGAAAACTTGAAGTTGAATTCATATGATTGTAGTTAGGGTTCATACCCATATTCCCATATTCTTGAATTTATGATATCATCATATGATTTAAAGATTAATTTTCACAAGAAATACCTTTTACTCATATTTTGTGTTACATTATTGCTATTATGATATGACTTCATTATTTTGACTTGAAGTTTGATGAATTGACGAAAGATTCTAACTTAAGTTTGAGTATGGTATTCTGATATGAAGTTTCTAAGACATGATGTATAAATTTAAAGATTTAAGCAAAAGTTATTGAGTACAAGAATTTCAAGCTTATAAGTTCAATTTGCAATTATGGAAACTTGATTAAAGTCTAGTTTTGATCTTATGATCACATTTAAGATTTGAAATCCACAATTTCACCCCATGAGTATGATTTAAGTATAAGAAGCATAGGCGGTTTTTAGTTTACAAACTCACATGCGATTTTTAAGGTAAATTTCCTAAGTATGAGCATACATATATAAATTTGGGAGTAGTATTTAGCACTGAGAAGGGAATGTGGATGAGCGTATCCTATTTTTTGGAAACTATGAGCCACCGTATGTTTAATGGACCTCGCCAGTAAGTGTCTTCTTTTTCCAATATGGATGAAGTTTAGAGATCACTCTAAGTTAAGGTTCTATTTCATTGGCAAAGGTAGGACAACTCTCCCCAACGTGGATAAGATGTTGGACTCCATAATAGCTCACATGGCTTATGTCGGTTATAAGAATCCCCCATAAGAAAGAATAAAAGAAAAGATTTTAGAAACTAAGTGTAATGGCTCACTAGCTAATTCATGATGTTGTTTATTATTTCTATGACTTTTCAGTTTTCAGCTGCATTCATATCCAAGGTGAGTCCTTTACACTTAGCATGCATGATTTGAAAGTATGCTCAGTACCTATTTTACGTATGCATTCACCCTCATATACTCAGTACATTCTAGGAGTACTGACCCATATATATATGTCTATGTGCTACATTGTCTTATAGTGTAGGTTCTGGTGCTTATTTCAAGCAGCACGATTGATCAAGGGCACAACCTCTTGTATCCTAATATTTGGTAAATCCTCATAGTTTGAGGACCCAACTTATCAGACTCTTAGATGTTCATGAATACTATTTTAGTTATTTGATTTCGTTTATATTCGGGTCAGCTGAGGTCTTTCCCAGTGACTCTCTAGTAAGTAGTAGAGACTTGTTAAATAAATACAACTTTCAGTTTAAAGATATTTATTGAGACTTTTGATTTTCAAGTTAAGATTAATACTTTAAGTTGTTTCCTTACAGTATTCATATGTATGTCAGTACACTTTCCATGTGAGTTCCAAGTTGAGTAGGTAGTATGGGTTAGGGTGAGGCTATTTGTAGTACTAGGCACCGTGTGACGTCCAGGGGGCACTCCTAGGTCGTTACACTATGTATGTTCTAAAAATGCATGGGATTAAATATGAACTTTTGTTGTTAATAATCAGATAATCAATTTTTATTAGAAATAAATAACACAAGAGAATTTCGAAAATTGAAAAATCTTCTGAGTCATTAATGTATGTCTATATGATTTTTAATTATTTTATGCATCATATTAGAACTAGTATGACCTAATTGGTCATTCCAAATAATAAAATCCTTAAGATCCATAAATTTCTTATTTAATATAGACATGTTATTCAATTATACCAACACTCATTCAGTATAGATTAAAGGAAAATATGGGTAGTCGTTTATTTATGAGTTTACTTTATGTTGCTATTATAGTATTATAAGGGTATTCAACCTTTATTTCATTGGTTGTCTCAGCATGATATCCATATTGATGAATATTCTTAAAATTCAACAGATTTCTTTGAGACCTTGTAATGACCCTTCAGGTTATTTTTTCAATTTTTATGCATTTTTAATATTTTGAGCCTTTCCACAGTGGCTATAAATCATTTATGACTTGTGAGAACTGTTGGTTTAATTATCGAATAGTTTGTTTGGATTTTAAGCTTATTTTTCTATTTTGGAGCTTTCACTGTTAAGAAATTAGTCACAGATTAAAGATCCTAGTAAATTGTCTTATATGAGAAATCTGATAGCGCTATCAACTCTGAAATATTAGTTTTAGTCTAGGGAGACCCTTGGTTCAGGTTCCGAGGCTTTCAGACTCATTTTGGGCTATTTGGTAGAATTTGGTTAAAATAAAACTAGGTATGAGACCCACACTTAATTGAAATGATCTCAGATAAATGTTTTGATGGTTTTATTGAGCCCAAAACATCAAATTTAGTATGGTAGCATAGTCCGTTTGTGTGCACATGGTTTTAAAAGAATCTTGAGCGCCTAATCAGAGTCTATTTGGACTTAGCAAAATCTGATGCCTCAGTTGCTGGTGCAGTATCTAATGTGATAGTTGTTTTATCGACCTTGTGCCTTTTTAGTGGCCTTAGCTACCCAGTCGAGGGTTATTTTAACGAACTCTTTCTGCTTAAGCAGACATTGCTTTAGCTACCAGGGTGTCTCTTAAGCGGTTCCGCCTCTCCCGACCTCTCACTTTAGTGGTCAAGTGCCAGTTAAGCAATTATCGCTTAAGAGACACAAATGCTACTTAAGTGGACACTGCTAATAATATATTCACTCTTTCACCCTATTTCCCTTTATTTCCTAGGGATTTTTCCTTCATTTTTGGAGCTTAAAGTGTGGGAAATTATGGGGAATCATTCATTGAAGATTAGGTATGTTAGTTCAACACTCCTTGGCCATTTTTCATTATTTTTCCCATCAAATTCCATCCATTTTCATTGTAAATTCCAATAATTCAGGTCTTAAATTTCTAAATTTTAGGGGATGATTTGGGCCTCTATGTGTACTCTATTCATGCTCAAATTTTAAGCACACATATCTTATCTTTCAAGAGATCTCATGATGGATTCAATTTTAGAATTTTATTAGCAGATCCTACGAGCCTATTTTTTATCTGATTTTGGGCCCAGAGTTTAATATTGCAATATAGGTATTATTTTACTCCTCTTAATGTATAGATTATTATTTTGATAGTGCAAAGTTATTTTGGAATCGTGGAGAAAGGACAAGCAATTTATGGATGATTCATAATTGTAGTTCAACAATCTAGGTAGGCTTCGATCTATTTTTCTCTCTGAGATGGTGTTATGTATAGGTTGCATATTAGGAAAGGATTATAGAATGGTATTATGACTTGTATATAATGACTTTATCTAATTAGGGATTTAGAATAGATAGGTGATGCGAGGCTAAAAATCACCTTATTTTACCATCTTTTGCATCACATTTGTTCTATTTTTGGTGTTGTCTTGAGCTTAAATAATATGAGTTATGCTTAAGTTTCATGATTTTATTATATAGGAGTGTAATGAGTTATTTGGATCTTAAACAAGAAGAAAAAGAGCATCAAGGAATCAAAAAAAAAAAATCAACGAAGAATCTACATCGCAATGCGAAAATAATGTGGAAGGGCAGAAAATATTGTTCTTTGCACCATTGTTGCAAAGGAAGCAGTGAAGCGGATTTGTGTTACTGTCATTGTCATGTTTTTTCCTATTGGGGGCAGTATGATTTTAGAACCGACATGTCTAGGAGAAATTATTTCGTACTATGTTTTGTTTTGTGTTGTTTTGTATGTTTTTGTTTAGATAGGAGAAAAATAAGGACATAAGGCAGTTGATGTGTTTGATTTGTTTGAGTTTAAAGAAATATGTTAGAAAAATGATACCCCTCCAAAAAAAATATGTTTTGAACTGTGTGATATGTATATATATATATATATATATGTGTGTGTGTGTGTGTGTGTGTGTGTGTGACCATTATGAATCTCGTTATGGCATTAGGATTAGGGACATGATAATCATAGCTAACATTTGCATGAATTGGATAGGTAGTATCTTGTGATGCAACCCTGGGCCTTGTGTGTGAGATGTTACTTAGTTCCATTTGTGTATGAAATTCAGAACTTGTTTGGTTAGTCTTGCCTAGGTTGTAGGGTAGTTGGCTAGTAAAGGATCATAGGTCGTTCTTGAAATTAGTTCACATTTAGCCAAATGTCTTACCAAATATGAATAAGTAATTCCTTGATCCGTACTTGAGCCTTTATAGCCTATTTTTCTTGTTTCACCTTTCACCTTTCCATTTGAAATACAATGAACCTGTTTTGGCCCTAGTCCTTCTTAGACATTATGCACCTCAACTCAGGCAAATAGCCTAAGTTGAGGGTGGTTATCATTGAGGTATATGATTAGAAGTAAGTGTGAAGAAGGGTTTAAATAGGAGAAAATAAATTAAGGTTGGGTGTGGCAAGAAAATAAGAATGTAAAAAGGAAAACAAAAAGAAAATAAAGAATAATAGAAACCACACGCAGCCTGAATGAGCAATAAAAGAATAAAAAGGGAGAAACAAAGGCGGAATAAAATAAAAGTTGGTTGATAAGTGGACCCCTAACACAATTGTAGTGTCAAGGAGGCTTAGTCACTAAAAATTTCCAAATGCATCATACTAGCCACAAGCCTATTACAAGCCCAGTAAAGTCCTATAGTGATCCTAACCCGACTATTTGAAAAATAAAGTAGAGAACGTAAGGGCAAGCCTATGATATTCTGTGCACATTGTTGGAACTTCTTTGTCAGTGTGATTGTGAGTGTTTCGTGACCATCCTGGTATTAACATGCATGATTTACTCGAGAGAGTGGGACTTCTTTGTTGTAAGGGAACTTTGGTTGTGTTACTAATTTCTTATTTGTTCGGGTAGTCTAGTTTGAACATATTCGTGATTGTTTTCATCTAATGTAATGCCATAGATTGATTTCTTTATTTCATGTTATTGTTCTATATAGAGTCACACAGTTAGTTTTGAAAAGTAGAAATAGGAAAGGGTGATGGTGTTTAGCTGAATTTGAAATTGACTGCCATAGGTATCTAAAATATGCAAACACTTAGGCCCCATTTCGTTAGATATGATGTGTGTTTTATGTGTTTTGCAGGATAATTAGGTTGGAAGTGGCATGGAATAGAATTGTAAGAAAAATCTCTGAGAATCAAAGAGTCTAACTAGACTACAAGTTGTTGGGTAGCTATATGACTCATAGCCTAAGTCGTAGTGAAAACAGTGAAGGTTGCTTGAATCAAGTATGGAAGTTGAGGCTGACCATGACCCATTACATTTAACAATAAGTCATACTGATGAGCCGGTCTGAGAAAATTATATAAAGTCCTGAGGATAGTCAAGTTGAAGCCCCAGTGGAAATGGAGGATGACTATGAATCATTATGACAACCAACGACTCATTGTAAAGACGCATGCTGACAACAGAGAAAAAAGTCCTAGAAGGAGAAGAAGTACTGGAGTGACAACAGGTCCAGCCAACAACTCGTAGAGTATAACTATGATTCATCATCACTAATTGAGGAATGAAGGAAATAAAGCTGACAACAAGTCATTGTCAGTCCAGAAGACTCGTTGCTTGAGGCATGGCCACTCCCGACTTAGTTTTGCTATTTTCCTTTAGTTAGGTTTTCTTTGTTATTTAGAGAAACTATAATTACCCTTAAGATACTCTTGTATTAGGTTACGCACTTTATACTCTTACAAATAAATATTGATTTCAAGATTGACTTTTGATCTTGAAATCCTCTTGTTCTTGGTTTTTGGTTAATTGATTGATTTGAGACTTTAGGGTTTATTCTCTAATTATTGTGAAATTAATTCTACATTTTTTTATCATATTCCATGGATTTTTTCATAACTATGAGTTGCTAATTCCCTTATCCAGGGTTGTGGGAACACTGGTGGATTAACGAATTAGAAAAAATGTAAGGTTCGTCTAAATCATTGTTGCTACAGGTATTGTGATCTTTTCCATATTGTTTGCTTCCTTAGCTACTGCATAGCTAATGACTCACTTGTATTTGTGATAATCTTCACAAAAGAGGTCAATATTGGGAAAAAGGTTACAATAGTGATTCGAGCCTATTAACCCTCGTCTAATAACTTATACCCATAAGGTGAAAGTTAAACTGGGATCAAAGACAAGGGTTAGCAGTGCCATACCCTGAGACTCACAAGGTAAGGGGTGAGATTCACCAAAGGCGTCCACAAGATGATTGGTGATACATAGCTTGTCAGATTCTGCATGCACGGCATTGAGATAGTCAGATTGAGCACGATAAACCTACAAAGTTAGAAGCCATGGGGAACATAAGCCTAGTGTTCATCTCAGATTGATTACAACCAAACGCATTCATTAATTGTTACTTTTTATGGTTTTCTACAAATCCACCCATTTACTTTCTTGCACTTCCAGCTACTTCAGCAAGTTCACAAGACGATTTTGACCTATTCCCTATAGGATCGACCCCAACCTAGTTGGGTTACTATAATTTGACAACGATCACATTCTATCTTCTTGGAGGGTACAGTTTGGGCGACATCAAATACCCAAATAAAAAGTCTTAATTATCTTGGTACTATCCACTATACTCTGAAAAGAACCACCAAAAACTACTAACTGAGTCATTGCCAACTAGTAATACCAAACAAACCCTTAACAAACTTTTTGACCTTCTCTGACTCAACAGAGATACTAGAATGGCATATTTAGATAAAACATGAAAACAAGACTCATACCCGGCAATAGTCATGGATCCCTACTCTAAATGATCAAATGTATATCTCCTGCTAGTTCCTCAAACTAAAGGGCACAAATCACTCCAAAAAAGTCTCAAAAACTAGGTCCAAGTCAACTGAGGGGAACCCACTAGCTATAACTAACAAAAGACCTCCATCATTGCCTAGCCATATTAGCCAACTTGTGGGTAGTGTAAGCAATACCATAGGACTTAAGCGAACTGAGGTTATGCAACCTCTCTTGACAGCCAATCAAAAACTCATAACCATCCTTACCAATGGCATTGTTGAACTTGGGAGAGGAGAATTTGATGAATCTATCAAATCACTTTTGCTCATTAACAAATAGGACCTACAACAATTGGTGGAACAATTAATCTAGTAGGCAAAGCATCAATATGTGGGGCTGTCAAAGTATATGATTGTGCTATAGGAGTTTGAAAACCATAACTAGTAGCCTACCCTGGCTATTGTACACCTCTTATTGTATAAGAACAATCTGGTGTACCTAGTAGAATACTAGTCTGGGGAATATCATCCAAATAGCCTAAAAGAAGAACCAATATTAGGATAACCATAGAACCCTGAGGGGCCTAAGCTGGTCCTACATCCTCTACCTGATAAGTCTCATCATAATACTCAATCTTAGGCTTAAGAAAGGCTGCACTAGCTCATCCTCTAGTTGGAAATACTCTTCGTGCTTGACCTTTACCCCTGTCTCGGTCCGGACCCTACTTTGCCCCTTGATTAAGGCTCCAACTACAGGTTCTGGCTCAGCATACTCAAACACTCTAGATCAAGTCCTCACCATCGGTACAGAAGAAAATGGGGTACAAGTTTAGAATATTGGGCATAAACAATATGCATGATATTAAATCAAATCAGAGAAATTTTCCTAACAATTTCACATAGCCTTCCGAAGATAGATACAGACGTCAACATATCAATTTGTGAGACTTTATTAGATATCATGCTCTTCTACTCATGAGACTAGTGAACCTAGTACTATGATACCAATTTTTCATGACTCAAAAGTTGAGGTCATGATGGTACCATCCCTATCCCAACCCTAGTAGGTAGGTCCAACACCCAATAGTTAAAGAATGGATAAAAGAGATAATAAACTTAATACAAGACTTCATGAGAAAATTAGGCCATAATATAAATAAAAACTATATCTGAATCAGAATAAAATACAACTCCAAATTTCAAAATACGATGTCACGAGTAAGGAGAATTATTACTAACAAAGAGTATAAAAATACATAACTTTGTCTCTAAAAAGTTGTAACACCCCACATTTAGGGCTAGAACAAAAACCGTCATTTCTATATGTAGATGTTTCAAAAACCATAAATCCTATGTAAATTTGGTATGTTAATCAATTATGTAGTGTGGGAACCGATTTGATCATGAAATGAGATGATACATATCCCCTAACTCAAGGTTAAGTTGAAAGCTTTTCCGTCGTTCGAGTTTTAGTGAGCATCGAAACTTGAGTCAACTTCAATCAACCATAACTCCTTGTATATGCCGAACTGGATGGCCTACTATATATCAAATGAAATCTCTTCGAATTATCTTTTCAACAATATCAATTTTTCTTAAATTCGATACCGAAGCAAGAAGTTATGTCCATTTTACTCTAACATGTCATCCTGGAAAACTGAATGATGACATTCATGATAACTTATCATAAGTCTGACGACTTATCACGAATATTGTCAGCCTTAGGCAGATTCCAACCCCTAGTGATGACATTTCTAATAAGTTATCACAAGTGTGACGACTTATCACGAATGTCGTCAGCCTTAAGCAGAAATCCACCAATTCCATCCCCTAGTGATGACATTTCTGACGACTTATCACAAGTCTAACGGCCTATCACAAATGTCGACAGCCTTAGATTTTCAGCAATCGGAAAGCGATTTAGTAAGGGTATTTTGGTCTTTTTCCTTCACTTCCCATGACTTATAACCCTCAAGGAGTGTATTATCTTCCATTCTCTTCAGTTAAACATCTTCAAATTCTCTGTACATCTTTAACCACAAGGTTAGGGTTTCAATATAAAACCCAATTATCTAGAGATTCAATCGTGAGAATTCGATAATTCTTGCATATTTGAGTTCCCCGTTAAGAGGGCTACGAGGGACACCCAATAGTTTGTGAATAACCTTCCGGAATTTTTGAAGTTATTCAAAAGCTCCAAGTTTAAGGTATGTGGTTTTGAACAAGAACACCCTTTTGTTCTTGTGCCCAAAAGTTACATATTTTTGTAAAGTATTTCGTAAACTCATAGAGAATTCCTATTATGTTATTATATTGAGAGTTTTATGAAACTATGTCTTACCCAAACTTTGAGTTGTAATATTATTATGCAAATTAATGTTTTAAATTGTCAATTTATGGTTTAAGTTGTATAATTCAACGTCTATATCATGTTTTGAGAATTTCAAGTCCTATAGTTGTGAATTGAACCTTATGGTTAAAGCATGAGCTTGAGAATGAGATGTTAGTGATTTTTAAAGAATATCAAGAAGTGAGTTTTGATTGTAAGTTAAGACAGAAATCTACTTTCTTGAGTTTGAAGTAAAGGGGATGCATTTTGGCTCCCATTATATACATATATATATATATATATATATATATATATATATATATTGTTGAATTGTCTTAAGGTTGATTTTTCTAAAGTTTTGAGAAAAGTAAGAGAGTAGTATTTAGCATCGAGTTGGGGCTGATTCTGAGGTCTCATTCCCCAGAACTACGTGCCCCCGTAGGTTCTTAATATACCCCAAGTGGGTTAAGATAGTGATCACTAAAGTTAAGGTTCTATCCAATGGCAAGGATAGAATAGCTCTCCCCAACGTGGGTAAGACGTTGGACTCCATGTGGCTCACATGGTTTATGTCAGTTAAAAGAAACTCCCAAAGTAGTCTCCCACTCTATCTAAGATACAAGTATATGTATTTTGAAAGCTATGAGTCCAAAATTTCTATGGCTCTCAAGTGTCAAAATCTTTAAGTTTCCAACGAAGTTCTTAGTTTTCATGAGATTAAAGTGTATGCTCTGAAAGATGTTGTTTTAAGACTTTATCTATCTTACAAGTTTGAGAATAAAGAAAGAATGCAAATTTAGAATGAAGTACAATAACTCACGTGATTTACATTACCTGTTTTCTTATTCATGATTATGATGGTTTTAATTCAAGCTACGTGATTCATCTAAGCTAGAATGCATGTTTTTTATAAGTATTTATGATATTGATTATTTAATTGCATACACCCCCATATACTCAGTACATTCCCAAAGTGTTGATCCACATATACGTCTATGTGATACATTGTCTCATAATATAGGTACAAGACTTAGTATGCACATTCAAATTCAGTTAGCTCGCAGCTTTCAGTCAGCAGGTGATGAATCCTTTTGTTTAAGGGTTTGAGCCAGATAGACAGTTTGAGCAGTTCTTTATTTTCCTATTTCAGTCGTATTGAGTTGGGATAGTTGGGAGTCATGACCCGGCTATCTAAAGTCAGTACTAGTAGAGGCTTCATAGACAGTCAGTAGAGTTAATGTATTCACTTTCAGTTTTATTTTTGTAAAAGTAGAGTTGTAATCTTGTAAAGTTCATATTTGTATTGATCAAGTTCAGAAAAGTGTTATGTTCTCACTGATTTTATACAGATTTAAGCATTTTATTCAGTAGCTTATGATTTATGCCAATAGCAGGGTTAGCTTGGGGTCACTTGAGACCCTAAGCATCCTGTAATGTCTCGGGACCTGATTTTTGGGTGTTACAAACTTGGTATAAGAGCACAGAGTTTAAGTGTCCTAGGGTGTCTGTGAAGTCATGTTTAGTAGAGTCTTGCAAAATGGTACGGAGACGTTTGTACTTTTCTTCGAGGGGCTACAAGGCACTTAGGAAATGTCTCCATTCTTTCAAGTATCAGATCGTGCTATAGAAATATTCTTTAAGAAATTTATACAGATTCTCATCTTACTCTATTCGAGCCACCTCTGCCTTATTTTCAAGGTATCAAAAACAGTCAAACTTAAATCTTTACAGATAGTACTTTCTCAAACAATCTCCACAGATATTTATCAGATTGTAAGCGAGCTAGAAAGTATCCCATCAGTGCTTTTCAGTTCTGATGATTGAAGTGCTCTATTCATGATTCATAAAAGTCATGCACTAAGCCCAAGCTAGATGTACTTCTAGATTCCTACTCAGAATTTATAATGTAAAGCTATACTTCCCTATCCATGTATTATTCTTGATATAGCATGATTAGTAAGTTCCAGTTCCTCCCCAGATAACGCTCTCAAATTGTCTAGAAAGAAGCTTTAAAAGTCACACAAAGCAACTTGAAAGTAGCATTCTAATGTGTTATAAGTCTCTCAAGATCAGAGTTATGTCCTCACTCTTATGAGTCATGCAAGTAAGACAAATTAAGATGTGTATTCTTAGATCATTAAATATTGTGTGTCAAGTTTCTATCTCTTGTAACCTTGTTATCATTATTTTGTTGAAAAATCAAAGTCTAGTGAAGCCATGTGAGGCCTATTTTGATTCACTAGAAACTTGTTGTGCATCTTGTTATTTTTGTGTTGGTTGAAACTTATAGATCTACGAAAGAAGTTTAGGTGTATAGATAGGTGGATAGTAATGATGTGTAGAAGAAGGATGTGGTAAAGGATTGCAAATAAGATAGGCCATATATTTATGATCGATTATCGTTATGATGAGGTTCAAGTGGGCTAGTTATTCTTGATGTTTTATTTTAAAGCTTCCAAGTGAGAACAACACTATGTATTAAGATTGAACAATTGTTGGTCATGAAGGTGGATGTGATGATTTCTTGGCTAATAATACTAGTTATAGGGAAGTAATATAATAGGCTTGAATAGTGTATGCAAGAGCATAAGTTTACTTGATTTGTAATCAAGTTTGATATTGTATGTATGATGCAGAAGTACGCCTAAGGTGCTATGGGGCTACATTATTTTTTTTGAGGATTATTACATATTGTGGGGTCGGTAGTACCATTGAAATGTTAGGTGGAGAAAGACTAGTTAGATAATGAGTAATTTTCTTGATAGCTAAGTTAAGGAGTTTGATTGAAGATGTTGAGCCTTTTTAAGTATGAATGTGATTCTCATGGTTTAGAAACATAAGTTTACAAGCATGATATTGGTAGACTGTGATAGAAGTTGTATGGTCCATCAACGGTTTGGAGATACCCATGTTAAGCGTTAGAATCTAAGTTTGAAATTTTGAAGATTTAGCTAATAGGAATAAGAGTTGAAGCACTAGATGGTGGGCACTCCAACTATGGGTATACTCATACAGATTCAAAATTAGTAAGTATTCAAGTGTTATATGATGACTATTAAGGCTATAGAAAGATATGGTGTAGGTCAGAAGTGAGTATTAGAATTTGGTTTTATGCTTTCAGGTGTAGTCATTCGGGTTAAGTTCTTTTGTTCATGTGTGTTTCTATATCCCAGACTCTAGAGTAAGTGATTGTAGTTAGACTAGAGTTTATATAGTAGTTCACAACCTTAGAGTGATGGCTTACATCTAAGGAGGAGATGATAGAACAAGTAACCAAGTCAAGCCTTCAAATTCTAGTAGATATACCAATAAGTTATAGAATAGTTGTGAGAAAGATTAATGCTTGACCCAATCTTATTTCAGTATTTTCAGTTGTCTCAATACCTAATCATGCCTTACGTTTAGTTCAATGATCTTAATTCATGTTCATACATATGATGGAGAATTATGTACTCTCTTATTTCCCAAAAATGAGGATTTCCAGTTCTTTCAACAGTTGGAATCACAATCCATAAGTTATGAACTTCAAATTCAGGTCATGCAGCTCATGACTCATGTACTCAAGCTTTACAGTATGTTCAGTCCAAGTACTCAATCAATACTTTTAATGACCAACAAAATTTGGATTTATATCTTGTATGTCCTCAGATCATACTTCTTTGATAAGCCCATGGTACTATATATTCTATTCCTCGAGCCTCAATTGAGTGTCAAGTTATTCATAGTATCCCCTCATATTTTGGACCCTCATGTTCTAACCTTTTATTACCTTTTCTTTGGTTAAGATAGTGATGATAATCAGTTGTCTGGATGGGAGAGAGTAAATATTTCTTGTTACTGGAAGATCGTTGTATGCTTATTTTAGCTAAGACAGTAAAGTGTGAAGTAAGATTGAAGCCAAGTCTTTAATACCCATCATGGTTAGTCGAAGTTTTATATGAGATGTTTGGGTAGTTGAAATCTTATGTATGTCTTCTTAGGAGTAGTGCATGGAAGTTGTTCTTAATAGAGGTTTGTAAGTTGTGACAAAGGTATTTTAGGGGAGTGTGTTTAGAAGTGCATATGTGGTTATAGAAGTGAGTCTTGAACATCATGTTTGTATATTTAGATGAATGAACTGCACATTAGTAAAATGTTTAGTATGAGGTTGAATGTGGTTGTTGGAATAGTAATGAGGATTTTCATTAGATGAGAAGCTGTGAAGTGCAGGGTGTGTTGAATTACGGTTCAGACTAGTAGTACAGTGTTATGTGGTGTACCCTATGATTATGGGTTAGGCTTGAAGATGGTGAGGGAATTTAGTTCAGTTTAGACATGAGTATCAGGAAATATCAATGGCCTTGTTAGAATTAGAAGATTAATCAATAAGTATGGTTTTTAAGGTAACATATTAGTTGATAGAATATTTTAGAAGTGTGTCTAAGTTTTAAGTGAGGTGGTGCATTGCCTAAAGCCTAGTAAATTCTACCCCAGTCTATGCTTCAAAGGTCTATGATTCCAAGCTATGGAATTGTAGCATTATTGTGATCCCTTATTCAGATGTCTTGTTCTGATTTTGATCAAAATTCTTGGATCCTTCAAATCATTAGAACTCCCTAGAGGGGTGTTGAAGAAACCCTCCACTTGAGTATGAGTATCTAGTATGATTCAGTTTGGATAGACAACAATTCAGTTTAACAATCAGGCACATAGATTTCTATGGATTTCCATTTATCGAACTAGCCTAGTTTTACTACCTGAAGTTTCATAAGTACGATAATTCCGAAATAGTTTCGCAATTGTGAATTCAGCTCAGTATATGTATCAGGCATCAGTTTCAGAATTTGGATATCTAGTCATGATTCAGTTCATAAATATTCACCGAAAGATCTTCGCTTTCCAAGTATTCCAGCTCAGACACAGTGATACCCATTATGTGATCTTATCCTTATTTTCTCATGATTTGTGCCTGCATAAACTATCACCTCACAGTCTATAAGTACGATCGCACCATGAGCACATTAAGCAAATTCTAAAACCTCAGCATGAGTCAGCTTTTAAAAAATAAGTAAAAAAGGCAAGTTAGCTTAGATTCAGACGAAGGTAACAACCTTTCGTCATTCAGCTCCTCTCTAATCAAAGTTTCAGTTAGATAGCTATTCTTATAATGAGTATATGCATTCATCGAAGTATGCCAAAGTTTAGAAAGATATAGATTCAGTTTAATAAGTTATTTCAACTATGTATCCTTAATTTTTTGTGTGTTCTTAACCTAAAGAGCAACATTCGGGGATGAATGATCCCAAGGGGGAGATAATTTAACATCCCGCATTTTGGATGAGAACAAAAACTATCATTTCTATGTGTAGATGTTCCAAAACCATAAATCCTATGCAAATTTGGTATGTTAATCAATTATGTAGTGTGGGAACCTATTTGAGCATGAATTGAGATCATAGATATCCCCTAACTCAAGGTCAAGTTGAAAGCTTTTCTGTCGTTCGAGTTTTAGTGAGTGTCAAAACTTGAGTCGACTTTAATCGACCATAACTCCTTATATATGACAAACTAGGTGGCCTACTATATATCAAATGAAATCTCTTCAAATTATCTTTCCAATGATATCAATTTTGTCTAAATTCGATACCGGAGCAGAAAGTTATTCCTATTTTACTCCAGCATGTCAGCCTGGAAAACTAAGTGACGACATTCGTGATAACTTATCACAAGTGTGACGACTTATCACGAAAGTCGTCATCCTGAGGCAGAATTCAGTCCCCAATGACGACATTTCTGATAAGTTATCACAAGTGTGATGACTTATCACGAATGTCATCGGCCTTAGACAGAAATCCACCAATTCCAGCCCCCCAGTGACGACATTTGTGATGACTTATCACAAGTCTGATGGCCTACCACAAATGTCGTTAGCCTTGGATTTTTAGCAACTGGGAAGCGGTTTAGTAAGGGTATTTTGGTCTTTTTCCTTCACTTCCCAGACTTATAACCCCCAAGGAGTGTATTATCTTCCATTCTCTTTAGTTAAACATCTCAAAACTCTTTGCACACCTTTCACCACAAGGTTAGAATTTCAACATAAAAACCCAATTATCTAGAGATTCAACCGTGATAATTTGATTATTCTTGCATATTTGAATTTCCCTTTAAGAGGGCTACGAGGGACACCCAATAGTTTGTGAATAACCTTCCAGAATTTTTAAAGTCATCCAAAAGCTCCAAGTTTAAGGTATGTGGTTTTAAACAAGAACACCCTTTTGTTCTTGTGCCCAAAAGTTACATATTTTCGTAAAGTATTTCGTAAACTCATAGAGAATTCCTATTATGTTATTATATTGTGAGTTTTATGAAACTATGTCTTACCCAAACTTTGAGTTGTAATATTATTATGCATATTAATGTTTTAAATTGTCAATTTATGGTTTAAGTTGCATAATTCAACGTCTATATCATGTTTTGAGAATTTCAAGTCCTAATTTTGTGAATTGAACCTTATGGTTAAAGCATTAGTTTGAGAATGAGATGTTAGTGATTTTTAAAGAATATCAAGAAGTGAGTTTTGATTGTAAGTTAAGATAGAAATCCACATTCTTGAGTTTGAAGTAAAGGGGATGCATTTTGGCTCCCATATATATATATATATATATTATTGAATTGTCTTAAGGTGAATTTTTCTAAAGTTCTGAGCTAAGTAAGGGAGTAGTATTTAGCACCGAGTTGGGCGTGATTCCGATGTGTCATGCCCCAGAACTACGTGCCCCCGTAGATTTTTGATATACCCCAAGTGGGTTAAGATAGTGATCACTAAAGTTAAGGTTCTATCCGATGGCAAGGATAGAACAGCTCTCCCCAACGTGGGTAAGACGTTGGACTCCATGTAGCTCACATGGTTTATGTCGGTTAGAAGAAACTTCCAAAGTAGTCCCCCACTCTATCTAAGATACAAGTATATGTATTTTGAAAGCTATGATTTCTAAGTCTCTTAAGTGTCAAAATCTTTAAGTTTCCAAAGTATTCCAAGATTTCTAAGGCTCTTAAGTGTCAAAATCTTTAAGTTTCCAAAGAAGTTCCTAGTTTTCATGAGATTAAAGTGTATGCTCTGAAAGATGTGTTTTAAGACTTTATCTATCTTACAAGTTTGAGAATAAAGAAAGAATGAAGATTTATAATGAAGTGCAATGACTCACGTGATTTACATTACCTGTTTTCTTATTCATGATTATGATGGTTTTAATTCAAGTTATGTGAGTCATCTATACTAGCATGCATGTTTTCTATAAGGATTTATGATATTGATTATGTAATTTCATACACCCCCATATACTCAGTACAGTCCCATAGTGCTGATCCACATATACGTCTATGTGCTACATTGTCTCATAATATAGGTACAAGACTTAGTATGCACATTCAGATTCAGTCAGCTAGCAGTTTCTAGTCAGCAGGTGGTGAATCCTTTTGATTCAAGGGTTTGAGCCAGATAGACAGTTTGAGCAGTTCTTTATTTTTCTATTTCAGTCGTATTGAGTTGGGATAGTTGGGAGTCATGACCCGGCTATCTAAAGTCAGTACTAGTAGAGGTTTCATAGACAGTCATTAGAGTTGATGTATTCAGTTTTAATTTTATTTTGGTAAAAAAAGAGTTGTAATCTTGTAGAGTTTAGATTTGTATTGATCAAGTTCAGAAAAGTTTTATGTTCTTGCTGATTTTATGCAGATTTAAGCATTTTATTTAGTTGCTTATGAGCTATGCCAGTAGAAGGGTTAGCTTAGGGTCACTTGTGACCCTAAGCACCGCGTGACATCTCGGGACTCAACTTTGGGGTGTTACAAAAGTACAATAAAGATAATAAAGTTAGATGAAGTTTAAAATTAAGCCCCTAACGAGGATCTTACCTGTCATCCCAATCAGTCTTGCTCACTGAACGATCTTACACTTTAGGGGTCACACTCAAATTAGGATCTGTACCAAAAAGGTACAAAAAGTAGGAGGGAGTACGGTCTACTTATACTCAGTAAGTATCAAAAGCTAACTGGTCAAATCAGAAAACTAAATAAGTAAATAATATTGTGAGCACAGTACCACCTACATACAGAAAAGTTCTCAATGGTGGCCCAAACTGTATCTCCTAACAATTCTATAAGTATATATCTACATAAGAATAACTATACACGAATATATAAACAAGCCTAAATACACAATAACAATCACATAAATAAAAGTGCAAATAATGCAACACAATGCTAAAGTAGTGGGATGATGATGAAATAAGCCATCGCATGGACTCGTATACATCTTTTGAGCATAATATTCTAGTACGGACCCATGCAGGGTTCACATCCATACACTTTCACAATCTCAATCAACCTTGTCAGCAAAATATTTGATCAAGGTTTTATAAAGTGTTTTATTCTTTTTTAAAATTAGTGATTCTATGTGGTACCAATTTCATGTATATGGATGAATAATATGAGGATGCACGCTTAATAACCAATACAATATCATATATAATGAATCAAGTCAATGATGGTATCATCTCCTTAATGTATCAATAAATTATGATATAAGTTATCGCATGACACCACAATAATGAATATTCATGTAAGACATCAGTAATATCAATTCAAGCCCCCCACTCTGGCATCACAATAAATATAGATGGACAATAATGCTTATACAAGACCAATATCAACCCCAACTCGGGTATCACCATAATAATCACCTCTCAAGTTATATATAATGCTCATATAAGCCTCCACAGGCATCACAATAATAATAATACCGTAAGTCAATAATAATACTTAAATAATCCCCCTCACCCAATGGACAACATGATAAAATAACTATCTAAAAACACGAATCTCAAAATGCAATCCCCTACCATAGCATACTTTGCATGAATAGTTAACCACCCAGCCTAGTCTAAGGAAAGTTAAGTCATAATCTACCTCGAATAGTCAAAATACGAACCTAGACCCTTCAACACAGCATTTTCTTTACAAACAACTTTGAAACAAACCAAATCCATCAAAAATATAATTTACATGTTAAAATAAGTCTAACTATACACATATTGGTTGCTTTTATTTTGGATCCAAAAATAGTTCAAAAATTGACTCAAAATTGAAAAGCGTAAAACTGAAATTGTATTTAAAAATTATGTTCCCCATACTAATAGAGTTCTAAACCTGAAAACCCAACAAAAAATGAGTTGAAAGCAAAGAAAATCAATTTTACACTTTATCAGGAAAAATCCTAAATTCAAGCTTGAAATAATTTATTTTAAGTTGTTTAAAGATGAAATCTATAGGGAATGATGAAAATAAGAGTGTTGTGTTTATCCACATAAGATTGATATAAAATTCCTTTGAAATTGCCAAGAACCGAGGTCTCAAAGATGAAAAATACTAAAAATAGAGTTTTAGACAAGGAAAAGAATTAAACTCTGCTCAGGTATTATTTGCCCTTAGCAGACGCGATTACTTATGTCACGTTCGCAACCCGACCTAAACTAAACCTTCGTAATTGTGGGCGAACTTCTTCAATCGCTGATGTTTGCAATATGTTCTGCAAATTCTTCAACTTCATAATCACTTAATCTGGTAGTTCTAACAAGTGTGTGAATGGAACTATCTGGTATGCATCAATTTTCATTATGAGGAGTTAAGAGAAAAATATTTTGAAGCAATAACATCTAATTTAGAGGAATTATTATTTCTAAAATTTTGACAATGAAATCATATCTATTATAATCTAAATTATTTGTCAGCAAATGTATGCATGTTTTGAGTTCATCATCTATAGTTACAATCATAATCATGTTTGTACCCGTCTTAATATGAAATAATACTTGCAGTTGATGTAGTTTCATATTGCCAGTTCAGTCTTTTTATGAATAACATGAAAGATGTGTGTAAAAGAAGCAATAGTATTTTTGTATTATGGTCGATGTAATTATTGTATTCTAAGGTCTATTTAACGTTAGAAGTAAGTATAATGCAAATGTCTCATTCCTAGAATAACAGTTGTTCAGTATCAAAAATATTAGACATTCAAACTGGACTATCACTTAAAAATATGTCAAGAGTCAGTCTAACATGTCTGAATTATGTAATATCAGACATATAATATTAAATTATCACTTAAAAATGTTGCAAGCGTCAGCCTATCATCTCTAAATGCATTTTAGATTTGTGTGACTTAGATAGGTTCAGATAGGTCAAACATGTATGTGAAATCAAAATAATTCAAGATATGAAAAAGTGACCAAAATCGGTCACCTTTTTTATAAGTTATCAAAATAGGCTAAACGTAATAAATTATTACGTTTTATCCTTTTCTTTTAACGGTGAAGTAATGGAGATCAACATTTAATTTTTTTGTAAAACATATATAATTATTACGTTTATAAAAAGTTTTGTAAAACGTAATAATTTATTACATTTTACACGAATATAAAAAATATATTGTATTGTTCCATCACCAACTTTATTTTAATTTTTAGTCAAATCAATGTATTGTCAAAATTTTTTGTAAAAGGTAAATATTTATTAGATAAAAATTATTACAATAGTGTATTGTTAAATCAACAACTTTATCTCAACTATCAAAAATTATTATATTTTACACAAAGTGAATTTCCTTTTGCACTACACAAAATGAAGCTTTTCAACAAACTTCATCTCCTTCACCCATACACTGCTTCTCTCCATAAACACTATCTTGTCCATTTAACAATCACTATCTGCACCTTAATAAATTCATCAAATTAATAATCCATAATACCCTAAAGAATATAAGAAAGGTTAATGTCACCATTAGGTGGCAGCATAACCCGGTGGTTGAGGACGGGGGTTGAAGGAGGCTTTTGTTGTATCTTTTTGCAGTTTTTTGAGTTTATTCTTCTGATTGTTCAAGCTACCTTTATTTTATGGGTAATCTTGTAAATTAATGAAGCTTAATTGTTTCTCTATGATTGTGGCAGCTGCTGGGTTAATGGTTTCTAGGTTGAAAATCTGAATTTTAAATCCATCATCCATCTCCTAAGATACTTTGCTTTCTGCTATTGTTGCCTATTACCTGTAATACTAGCTAGGCTGAAGTAATATCAAAGCAATGATAGTCCAATCAGCATTGTAAAAACGTTTATGACTTCATTTTGTGTAGTGCAAAAGGCAATTCATTTTGTGTAAAACTTAATAACTTTTGACAACTGAGATAAAGTTGTTGATTTTTAACAATACATTATTGTAATAATTTTTGTTGAATAAATATTACCTTTTATAATTTTTTTTAACAATATATTGATTTGACTAAAAGTTGAGATAAAGTTAGTGATGGAACAATACACTATTTTTAAAACTTTTGTGTAAAATATAATAAATTATTACATTTTATAAAACTTTTTGTAAAACGTAATAATTTATTACGTTTTACAAACAAAAATTACTGTGGATCTTTGTTATTTCATCGTTATAAAAAAAAGATAAAACGTAATAATTTATTGTGTTTAGCCTATTTGGACAACTTATTAAAGAAATAACCTATTTTGGTCTCTTTATTCATATCTTGGCTTATTTTGATTTTGAGTTCACTAAACTATAACTTTAAAATATCGCAAGGCTCAATCAAACATGTATGAACGCATTTTTTCAAATAGTAATTTGAGTACATGTTCCTTTCGAATTCGTTACAGATTTTTAATGCATAATCCATATCAGGAGCAAAAAATTTTAGATATATAGGACATATCTCAGCCCACAATTATATGAATTTAGATACAGACTATCGAACTCAGTTTATGATATAGAATCCATCACAATTTTTGAATGTATAATTTATATCAGGATCATGATTCAATGTATCGTACTTCCTTCATTCCAAAACAAAAATATTGTTGAGCTATTTTTCAATGTTCAAGATAAATGAATTGTTCATTCTTCAAGAGACATGTTAGAAATTTCTTCCAATTTTACTTTTTCATTTAATGAGGTTCTTAAGTACTTCACATTTTCTAGGAGAGAAATTTAAGAATAATTAAAAGGATAATAGTGGGAAGTAATCTACAATTTATGTCTTAAAAGATTTTTGTCAAGGGGTGTGCCATACCCCAACAATTTAATTATTTTGGAATGGAGAGAGTATTTGAATTCATCGTAGTTTTTAATGCATAATTCATTTTTGTTATGAAATATAAAGCAAAGAAGAAGAAGAATAGAGAGAGAAGAGAGAGTGATTATTATTTCTCTTGAGAAGTTTCTTGATGGATTAAATTACAATGAAGAAAAATCCCTATATTTATAGGTAAAAACTAGCCTTGGGGTTTCTAATTTTTCCATAAGTAGACATTCACTATATATGGTAAAATAGACATTTACTATATGTGGTAATATGTTTATAACACTCCTCCTTGAATGTCAAATTGATAGATAATGTACCTCGTTAAAATCTTACTAGAAAAAACACAATGGAAAAAAATAATCTACTGAAGGAAAAAGAGTACACATCTCTAACAATACACATATAAGCTGCCCTATTAAAAATCTTACAAAGAAAACCCAGTGGGACAAAATCTCGTAAGGGAACAAGAGTACAGTGCGTATTAACTCCCCTTAATAAGAACATCTTTGAACCTTTGCATCTCGATCTTGTGCATCATTTTCTTGAAAGTTGCAATTGGAGGAGATTTGTTGAATAAATCAGCCACATCATCACTTGAACGAATTGGTTGCATGTTAATATCATCATTCTTTTGTAGCTCGTGTGTATAGAAAAGCTTTGGCAAAATGTGCCTCAAAATATCTCCTTGAGTCCTTCCTTAAGTTGTGTTGTGTATGCTGCATTATCCTAAAAATAATCATGGGTACTTTATCACATTTCAAACCACATTTTTCTCGAATGAGATGTATAATAGACCTCAACAGACATTTTGAATCCTTAAAAAGTTTCATTTAAATTTTATCAAGTGACAATATTCAGTATTTCATGTGTGACATCTTCAAGTATTTGGATTACAAATTGAATAATTTTTATGCTTACCAAGATACATCCTTTCATGTCACTTGATAAATATTTCTACATCAGTATGTTTAAATAAACGTAGAATTCAGATCCTCGTAATCTTTTAAAGATATTGATAATATATCATTTCGTGTCGGTTCACAGTGTGACATAAAATTTTGAGATCTCATCACTTCATTATTTTCAGGTACCTGAACCCCTCATAAGGTTTGATGAAGTGTTATGTCATAGGTTCTTCAAGAGCTCATTACCTTCTTATTATGATTATTTGCTCCTTATCATTTTCAAGGATTATTTCATTTGGAACCAATTAGTCTATCATGCTGCATGCATGCATAGACTTTATCCTTTAGGGACACAAAATAGAAGGACTTGCAACTTAAATATGAGATGTTTTCGATATTTGAATTGAATTATCTTTTGAATGAGGATTTGGTGATAATTCCTAACATATTTCATAGTTGCTTATAATCTCCCCCTTATGTTACGAAAACTAACATACATCCTTCATCTTCTTTGAGGAATCCATCTTTGTACATCATGGTATATTCATTAATTGTATACCGCACATCAGAATTATTCGATGGACAATGTATGATTTCTGATTCAGAACCAACTTTGAGGAGAGTTAATCATAATTTATTGGATTGATGCATATAAGTACTTTTGTATATAATATATCATATTTTAAACCCACACATGGTGAGGTTGGATTCCCAGGATGTTTGTAAGAGGGATAGTTTTAAGTATCTCGGGTCTATGATTCAGGGGAATAGCGAGATTGATGAGGATGTCTCTAAACGTATTGAAGAAGGTTGGATGAAGTAGAGGCTCACCTCGGGAGTGTTGTGCGATAAGAAGGTGTCATTAAAACTTAAAGGTAAGTTCTAAAGAGTAAAAGTCTGCCCGGCCATGTTGTATGGGGCAGAGTGTTGGCCAGTCAAGAATTCTCATATTCAAAAATTGAAGGTAGCAGAAATAAAAATGTTGCATTGGATGTGTGGGTTTACTAGAGGGGATAGAATTAGGAATGAGATTATCCGGGAGAAGGTGAGAGTGGCCTCGGTGGAAGACAAGATGAGAGAAGGAAGGCTGAAATGATTTGGGCATATGATGAGGTGGGGCATGAATGCCCCAGTTCGTAGGTGTGGGAGGATAGCTTTGGATGGTTTCAAAAGGAGTAGAGGCAGGCTAAAGAAATACTGAAGAGAGCTGATTAGACATGACATGAAGCTGCTACAACTTACTGAGGACATGACCTTAGATAGAAAAGTGTGGAGGTCGCAGATAAGGGTAGAAGGGTAGTGTGTGTGTGGGTTGTGACTAGTAGTTAGGGAGCTCTTCTGTAACCGATTTAGTAACCCTAGGACTGTCCTTTGGTAGGAGCCGCTACTGTATTCTACTACTAGGTGGGTGTCCTTTTCTTATTTCTTATTTTCGTGCCACTCTTATTTTTATTATTATTGCTTCTTATTTCTTATTTTCGGTTATGCCACCCATCCTATTTCATGTATTACTATGACCTTATTAACTATTATTTATCTTGAGCCGGGAGCCTATCGGAAACAACCTCTCTATTTCTTCGAAGGTAGCGGTATAGACTGCGTACATTCTACCCTTCCCAAACCCCACTTGGTGGGAATACACTGGGTTTGTTATTGTTGTTGTTGTTGTTCAAACCCACACATAAAACGTTGTTTTCGCTAGCAATGGTTCAACTATTTATCAAAGGCATTCAATGTCAAATCATCATCATCAAGATGAATTGTCTTGATTACACAATCTAAAAATTATGCTCTTAACTCAATTTTATTCAGCAATAACTTTATGAATGTCAAACTACAGGTTGACAATAAGCGTACAAGTGATCATCTTATATCGATGCATCTTAATTAATCACATGACTGGTGAACGGGCACATATTCACCTTTTATACTTTTCAGATTTTGAGGAATCAAATCCCAACATTCATTGGTATTACCAACTTATCATGAGAACAAACAACATAGATAATTTTTGAAAAATCTTCTAGTTCTTCATTACATGTCTATTACTCAATACGCACATCTTCGAGATGTTACAATTGTTTATGTCAATTTATGAACTTTTATTCTAGTAAACTCCAAGTTTACCATGACATGTGTTTTTTACTTTAGTAAACTTCTAATTTACTATGACGTGAATTTTATATCAATAAACTCCTAGTTTATTATAGCATGTGATCTCACCATGCTCGAATAACTTTTCACATTCAAGTTTCTTATCATAGTAACTTGGAGATATTCAACCTTCTCATTATTCTACCCATTTTGTAGGTGGACAGTGATATCTTCACAACTAAGAACACATTTGAATCTATATACAGTCACATTCAACCCAAGGTACAGATCTGTATTTATAATAATTAAAATTTTCATTCCCAAAAATGAAATATAATCGTGTGTTAAGCCTATTAAATTATGATAGTTTAGAACCTCTTTCAAGATAGTGTTAATTCAAGAGCAAATCGAGGTGTACATATAATGTAGAGAATTTTTCTCTAACATATCTTATAATCATAATAAGCGTGTGAAATATTATCACTTTTGATGATAATTATCATATTGTCCTCCCACGCTTATATTTGTGCATTCAATCACTTGTTTCTTTCAGACATAATATGCACTGGTACAATATTCACTTTAGAGAATGAAGTATATTCAATGAGACATGTCTCATGACTTTTCACCAAAAAATACATTATTTTGTCTTAACCATCATAATATCATCAATATGGTGCATTGAGATTCAAACTCAACATCTTATCCATATAAAGACGTCTTAGGCTATAATTCGATGGGACTTGAACCCAACATCTTATCATCATGGTGCATTGAAACTTTTAACCTAATGTCTTACCCTTTCAGTGAGATGAGACGTTAAATTCATCATCATATCTTTTAACAATATTATTTTTCATGAATAAATTTAAAGCATAAGTGGTTCCAACCCAATTATTTTTCCCCAAATCCAACATTAATTATATCATTAGTAGCAAAAGACAAATAACATAAGAAATTACTAATCTTGAAATTACCTTTGGATTTATAATCTCACATTGTTTGGCAGAGTCTCATGCTAAACGTGTTATGAAATATAAAGCAAAGAAGAAGAAGATGAAGATGAAGAGAAAGAGGAGAGAATGATTATTATTTCTCTTGAGAAGTTTCTTGATGGGTTAAATTACAATGAAGAAAAATCCCTATATTTATAGGGAAAAACTAACCATAGAGTTTCTAACTTTTCTATAAATAGACATTCACTGTATATGGTAAAATAAACCTTCACTATATATGATAATATATGATAATATGTTTATAACAATTTCTAGGATCTTATGCATTATTTAATGCATAATACATTCAATACAATTTTTCATGCATACTTTATTTTTACGATCATAAGAGATTAGAATTCAATTTTAGGACCTCAATTTGTCTATCGTATTCAAATTCATAACGAATCCATTTTTAAGATCTGCATTCATCACAAATTTAGCAGAAGATCCAGAAAAAAAAGGGGGGAAGAGTTTATTGTTTTCAAATTGTAATATCAGAGGATTAAATGAATTATTCTGAAGGAGATACCGTGATCTGTAGATTCCGGTTCAAAATTACGTTGAAGGGAACACTTCAGAGAGATCTAATTCCAGTATCGGTGAAAAAAGTCGTAGCGGTTAGGGGTAATTGACGTCGAGAGGTATTGTCAAAACATTATGCCGCTTTTCCTGTTCGGCTATTTCATGTAATATATAAGGAGTGCGGGTGGTTATTTGTTAAATGACAGCCTCAAATCTAGTTATTTATGCACTTCCCCCCTTTTCACCGGTAGGAAAACTAAGGCCATATAGCTAATAATTGATAATTGGGTTATTTTGGGTAAGGAACTTTGATTCAATGGACGTTGTCTAATTTTTTCCATGAAAAAAACTGTGGTAGGGAACGTTATCTTCGAATGGGTCATATGCAGTGTGAATTCGAATTAGCAAAAGCTCTAATATGAATATCGAACACTGAATGCAAAACCAAAACAAATATACTGAAATAGGAGATCTGCTCACAATCCATTGATAAAGTCTAACACCACCGCATCAAACCATACAAACAAAGGCATCAGGAAACTTGATGTTTCCAAATTACAGAAACACAAGCACACTAAGCTCAGAAGATGTAAACCTTTCTAAAAATTTCATTGTTCAAGTACTCTATCTTGCAAACGCCTAGTAAGAACGAACAAAATACGCAATCTAAAAAATGATTGGACTTTATGTCACAGGAGAGAAACACAAACTCTATCCTCTTACAAATTTTCAAGTCAATCTCTGCCTAATGTTTTCTTAGATTGACAAAGAACTCCATTTGAGAAAAGCTACTTAACATAGATACATTTAAAACAGTGAAGGTGATAAAATAGGCTGAAAACACTGAGAAATAAACAAGATGACTTTTAGATCTTAGAATCAAATAAAGATACAACAGCAGATGATAGATATCTTCTAATACAATAAAGAGGCATCTCAACAAACACTAGATAGCCCACTGGAAGAGCTGAGACGGGAAAAAGCAGCTTTACCTCTTCTTGTGGAGCCAATAGACAAAATCTCTTAACCATTGTTATTCTTCAACAATGTCAGTGGCTTGGCGCTCAGTATCTGAATTCCTAGTAGTGCTTTGCTTTTTATGCTTCTTGGTCTTCGCTTTCTTGGCTTTCATTCGGCGTTTTTTCTCATTTGCATCAACCCAAGCATAATCAAAAGGTATGTGGAAAGGGTCAATCTCTTCACGGAAGCTGCGGCTTTCACTGTCACTAGATTGGCCACCGTGACTTCCCCTCATCCATGAAATCCATGATGTTGAGCCATCAGATTGCCTAGATCTAGCATCTTGCAAATGTGCTGGGCTTGAAAGAGGTGTTGAGAACTCCTCCACTGGCTGGAGCTCCTCAAACTTGGTAAAAGTAACAAGAACACGGATGGTCGGAACAATAGGAATAGCCACCTGAGATGCAGCAATATTATAATGAGTCCACGCGAAACTCCATCATACAGAGTCAGATGAGAGTTAAGGAGGTCTAGCAAACTAGCATATCTATCAATACAAGATCACAACAGACAACTAACTAATTGCACCTAGAAAAATAAATTATCAATGCTCACTAATTAAGGCAACATCTAAAATACTGTGTTTTTCTCAAGGATCTAAAAAGCTTTTTTATATCACTAGAAACACGCGAGAAGAATCAGACCATGAAACCATCACCGGTAATTTTGTCTCAAATTGATGATTTGATTTTTAATCCAATTCATTGAAACTGAACTACTTTAAGTGTCTAATGTTAGGTGATTCAAAAGCCAAGCCCTCAACCATTCCCAATTTTAAGCTAGAATGCAAGTTACTAGCCAACAATATCAACAAATAAGTACTCCATTTCATTTTACATAAAGGTGTTTGACTGAACACAATTTTTACAAAAAAAAAAAAAATGATTTTGGCACATACCAAAAGACAAAAGCACCATTTTTGGATGAGTGGTCTTAAACATGTCACGGCATTTTTATGGTTATAAGATCATGTCATTAAGGGTAAAAACAAAAAGTTTAATGCTAAAGAGCTTTCAAATATAGAAATGGGTCAGAATATCAGAGATAGACTAAAAAAAGAAATAGTATCCTCTATAATAAAATGGAATAAAATGAGTATGTATTTATTAAAGAGGACTGTCCAATGCACTAAGATCCCACTGTGTGCGAGTCTGGGGAATGACCGAACCATAGTAGATTCATTGCATGCAACCTTATCTTGCATTTTCACAAGAGGTTGTTCCACACAGGCTGAACCCTAGACTTCATGGTCACACGACAACTTCTTTTACTGTTGCACGAAGGCTTCCCCCTCAACAAATAGTATTTAATCTTTCACTAATACTCAAGTAAACATACCCAATATATTCCCACCAAGTGGGGTCTAGGGTGGGTAAGTGTACGCAGTCCATACTACTATCTCTGAGGTGAGATAGCACTAAATACTCAAGTAGTGATTTAAAAAAAATCTTCAGATTCAAAATTTCAGACAAATAACTAATGCTCTATAATTTGCATATTGCAAGGACAAGACATGTAGATTATTAGTAATATTCCACATCAACAAGCAATTCCCTCTTTATTTATGGAAATCGGTACAACATTTTGTCAAAGCTTAGACCAGAAATCACACAACACATGCAGCCAGGATAAGAACGGACCATCTTTAGACCAGAAGCCATTTCTGTTTCGATATTTTTTTTAAAAAGGACCATCTTTACACCTATTTTATGGTAATAAAGAAAAGCCTCAACATTCCTTTTTTTAAAATATTATTCTTTTCGAAAGAAACCCTTAACATGTATGATCCACATATAACCTCAAATGAATGTCATTTTTGTCCTCATACCAAATTTACTATGAAATAAACTTTTGGTACATTTTGTGAGACAATTTCAGCAAGTACAGAAAAACACTAATGTATACCACAAATATCGTTTAAAAGAATATGATGGGTATTTTCCGAAGCTACAACATAATTTGATGCATCAAAATGGGAAGCTTCAAAAAGGATGGTTCTTGCTTAGCTGTCACTAGATCTTAATTAAAACATACAATACAGAATTATCACCATTGGATAAACATGTCAAAAGATCCATGCTATCACTACCTAAGTTGCTCGGACTCCGATGCGGATATCCGATATGAGTGCGAACCTAGAAGCTGAATCCTTCATGATATAAATTTTAAGATTCAGGGGTACTGATATGGGTGTGAGGATATACCTAAAAATAGAGTTATAAAACATGCAGAATCATGAGAGATTAGGTGGAAAACTTACATGTAGCTTGTAGAGTGAAGTAACTCAATCTATTATTCTCAATTTGTAGGTAGTCATCTAGAAATCTACAGTAGCTTTTTTCTTGACAAATCAAAATGTCAAATCTTATCTTTAGCTTCTCTGTAGTTTGTGGTCAAAGTATCCAATGTTGATTGACCAGTCCGGTACATATCCAACACCCATACTACTGTCGATGTCATGACAAAATGGGTTTCGCACCACGAATGAAGAGTACCCAACCTAGACCGCTATCGACAACGCAAACATGTTACACAGTATACTTGCTAGTTTCAAATCTCTACCACTGCATGCATGCATGCATGATGGAGGAAGTTCCATTATTCATGTTAAGACAACCATTCCACAAGTGTCTGTCCTTACAGAAAAACTTAAGTACTACTCCTACTTTACTTATATTCATGTGGGGAATATGGATAGGTTGAAGTTTTAGAAAGTTCATAATGTAATTTTAACAACTTACACAAAAGACCACAGCTACCTTCAGGTACATCACTGAAACTGAAACCATCCAGCACGGGCCTTCTCCTTTTGTCTCCTCAGCTTTCAAATGCCAGGTCGTCTCATTTTTCTTTTTATTTTTTGGATAAATGTAAAGTTGAAGATGCTTTTGAAGGGGTAGATCTTGATTTTGTAAAGTTAAAGAGTAGTGCTTTGTACCAAGTTTACTTTTGGTGTACTTGGGAGGTCACAATTTGTATAGAGGATTGGACCTCTTTTGCAGAGAACCATATTTTGGTGTAAGTTTTCTTCTTTTGTCATATGTTATGGGGTTTTCCCCCCAAATGTTGATAAAATTGTTTACCTTATCAAAAAATAAGAAAAAAACCGAATCATGTTTATCATATAGGTAGAACATCCATTTTATTTCCAGTTCTGCTCATCAAAACCTCTTCTGTTCCTGAGTAACACTTGATTCATGGAGAAATAGAGAGAACCTAACATAATTTGATATTTTAACAAGGCCTCCCGGTCTATTAAAAGTACCTATATTTCTTTTTTCTAGGAGAAAAAAAAATGCATTTATTTCAGGAAGAATGACCCCTCACAGAAAACTTAGAACAAAAGTGATTGGTCACCAATAAAATTTTAAAAAGGAAACATTGAGGATAAAAATTAACAGTGGCAACTCTTTACATGGAGATTTTAGTAGAAGGAAAGGATATATAGATCTGGAAGAAATTTAAAAGACCAAGGCACCAAAAAATGTAGCTTTCTTCACCTCGTGCGCAATGTGAGAAGCAACCTTAAACGTATATAATTTTAGGAGGGATGCAAATGGTTGAGACCTACTATCTCATGTAAGAAGAATGGAAAGAACACTGACCGCCTCATATTGCATTTCAACTTACACACTAATTGACCTTAGTCTTCTCTATGCTTAACATTACTTGGGTGTTACTATGTAAGGTAGGTGAAGCAATATAGAATTCATCCAAAGGCAGTTTAGACAGCAACGGCTTTCTCTTTTAGCCTCTTTGGAGTGAAAGAAATAGGAAATCCTATTGTTATATCATAAGAAGAATGTGCAAGATGTATTAAAAAACATTCTTGTGTCATGTATAGTGTTGGTGTGAAGAGTGAGTCCCCAATAGTGTAGATAGTTGTAATTCGTTGGATGATTGTGGTTCTCACAAAACTAAATGTAAATACTTTAACACCAACTTGGTGTACTTTGTTTTAACCAAGAAATAGCTGAGGACCAACTGGCCCACGATTTGGAACTCCATGAAAAATGGCCCGCTTGGTGTGTGGAAAGGTTCAAACTCGAGACGTGCACCTAATGCACACATCACCCTCTGTTTCTTTACCTCTGAACCAACATTTGCTGGGAGCCCAACTTGGTGTACTTATGAGATATATTTGAATACATGAAAAAAAGTAACTGGAGATATTGTCATTCCATCAAAACCTCAAAATGACTAGCCATATAGTTTTTCCCGTTTTCACCTAAATAGAACCAAGAAAAGAACATATGAAACAAGTAAAGAAAAGGGAGAGGAGGTTAAACTTGGATAAGGGAAAAGCCAAACAGCACCAAAAGTCTCCACCATACAGGATGACCTCAACTTAGCCTGTAACTTAAAACTCCCCAAAATTCATTTCACATTTGACCTTGCTATACTTTAATCCTACCGTCACACCAACATAAAGACAAAAATCACAAAGGAATCTTACTAACGGTAGAAAGTCGATTTAGATGAGTTTTAAAGAATATCCACCAGATTTCGTCTATTATATATATACACGTATATAAATATATAAATATATATATATACATATATATATATATATATCTATATATATATTGTATATATATATATCTATATATATATATACTGGAATTTGGAATTTACACAGGATAGACTTTTTAAGAAGCGGTGTTTAATTTTGACCTATTAAGGAAAAAAAGCGTAGCCCGGTGCACTAAAGCTCCCGGTATGCATAGGGTTTGGGGAAGAGCCGGACAACAAGGGGCTATTGTATGCAGTCTTACCTTGCATTTATGGAAAAGGCTATTTTCACGGCTTGAACTCATAATCTATCTCTAACCTCTAACCTCTAACCTATTAAAAGTGAGAAGGGCCTTAGAAATATTGTTTGAATTTTTTGCCCTCCATTAAAAGTCTCCCTTTTAGACAAAATCATCTTTTTACTATTTTCCTCAAAATATTATTTAATTTTCTTTATAATATTGGCTCCTAAAATATATGGGATCGGGACTTTAAAATACATGATTAAAATAAATCTTTCTCCTGGTCTACGTAAACTAGGTACTTTTAAATATCTAAGAATAGTAATTTATTTATTTTCCTAATATTTAGTACTTTCAAACCAACTATAATTGTATGTTAATTTTTTCTTATGTAAGTTGTTTTAATTGATTTAGAACTCTTAAAGATAATGTTTTTTTCTTAGATTAAATAAAGAGTTAATTAATTTCTTAATGGTTATGAGTGATTGCAAGTTTACATAATCATACAGGAAAAATCAATTGTTTTTGGACTAAAAAACTTAGTAAAGCGCGGCAGCTTCCTTTGGGGAAGGAAAAGTCAATTATTTTGGGACTTAAAAAGTAAGTTAAAAAAAAAAGAAACAACAACTCTCGGAACTTTAATTTAAGGAAGATTTTATTTTTGAAACTTTTAATATATAAAATTATTAAAATTATATATATATATATATATATATATATATATATATATATATATATACTTTAGATAAAATTGTCTTTTTCTTCTCTACTTCTTTAGAGGTAGCGGTATGAACTGCGTACATTCTACCCTCCCCAGACCACACTTTATGGGAATACACTAGGTTTGTTGTTGTTGTAGATAAAATTGTCTTTTCACTATTTTTCTCAAATTATTATTTAATTTTCTTTTTAATATTGGCTCCTCAAACATATGGGCTCTAAAATTATATATATAATTTGTGTAATTTAAGACTTTCAAACTGCCTAATATTGTGGATTAATTTTTCCTTATTAAAAACTCCTATATATCTATAATCTATAATATATTAAAAGTGGAAAGAGCCTTAAAAAAGTGATTCAAACTTCTTTCCCTTCTTTATAGTTTTCTTCTTTACACAAAACCGTCTTTTCACTATTTTTCTCAAATTATTGTCATTTTATTATTATTAATAATAGGACTTTGAAATTAATTAAAGTCCTTATTGAAGTTAGGAAAGAAATCATAATATTTAATAGTCCTAAATCAATCAATTATGTTTTACACAAAAAAACATATGGAGGAACAAAAAGAAACTAAACCTAAAATCAAAAAAGACCACAAAGGATAATTTATTAAATTAAATAAAAATCTGAATCGACAACGGACATCAAAAATCTTGGGAGAAAAAAGTAAAACTAAACCTAAAATTTCTTATAAATTAATAATATTTCCTTTCTAAAACAATACGTCCTCAATGTAGTTCTCAAATAAGTTCTTTGTTATGGTTGGTCACAAATTTACTCGTGATTTGAGGTAAACTTTCTAGTTCTTGATGCTTACAATATTGATAATATCTACGATTAAGAAAAAAAAAATTCTTCTAATTAGAGGTAAGTTTTCTACAATTTTAGTATGTTCTTGAAGTTTATAATCCTCCCTCTGTCCCATTTTCTGTCATCGTTTCCTTATCTGTCCATCCCAAAAGAATATCACATTTCCTTATTTGGTAACTATTTAAAAATACAATTTAACTTTTACCCTTATTGGTCCCACTTATAAAGCCCAGTTAATTAAAAATAGTGGTAGTACATTTTTTAATAAAGGACAATTTGGTAAAAATCATCAAGTCTTTACTTATTTCTTAAACTCAGAGCCCGATCAAACTATGACACATAAAATGGGACGGAGGCAGTAATATCATATATTTGTCACAGATAATTGTTGATTAAGAAGTTCTTCCTGAAATATCGATAGTAGCTATGATTGCAAAGAAAAATTTCCTGTGATTTCATGTAAATTTTCTACAATTATAGTATGTTCACAAAAATATATTATCATGTATTTTTGATAGATAATTACTATTGAGATATCAAAGTACATTTGTAAAACAGAACTCCTTGAAGTGAGGTTCACGCCCGAAGCACGTATAATAGTACTAGTTAAGAAAATTGTATGAAAATAGAGTTTCTCCATTTTTCTCCTCCTCCACTTTCCCTTCTTCAGGATTTATGGTAATAATTCTGGTGATCCGTCGGGCTTTGATGGAAATCTTGACGAATAATCAGAAATTGTTGTTAAGGCAAGTCTAGCCCAATCCTGGCAATCACGGGGGTTTTACTGAAATCTGGCGCTCACTGGGATTTTGCTGAAATCCTGGTGGATTTCGATTAGAAATATTGGCAGATCAGCGCAAGTCAAAATTGTTTCCCTCCCTAAAGCAAGATTAGATACCCTTTGGGATCTTCAAGAATGGAATATTACTTTTAGAAGAGCTCTAAATGACTTGAAATTAGGAGTTGTGGAATTCTTTAAGACTCGAGAATAATTCGAAGGGTTAACAGAGTCTTGCAATAGCTTTACTGGAAACCTGGCAAAGATGGTGCTTTTTCAGTAAAGTTTGCTTATCAGACATTGTGTAATTTGGATGAGAAAATACCGAAGTGGACCTGGATATATGTTTGAAAAGTTAAGGTTCCTACAAAAGTTCTGTGTTTCTCCTGGTTAGTCGGCAAGAGAGGCTTACTCGACTCAAGAGAACTTAAAGAAAAGGGCATTCCAATTATGCTCTAGATGTCCATTTTGTGGTTTAGAAACAGAATCCAATAGCCATCTGTTTTTAATTGTTCTATTTCTATCACTAGTCCTCAGTGGCAATTTTTTCTTAACACTATGGGCCTCCAATGGTGTATGCCTTCCAACACTGGTCACGTGCTAAGGAGTTGGAATTGCGGAGGGGGTGTAGTCAACAGAAGAAATGGTCGAGATTGGTTCCGACTTGTATATAGTGGACAGTACGGAAAGAAAGAAACTTAAGAATTTTTGAGGGAAGAAGTAGCTCTTAACAGAACTTTAAGATGAAGTGCTTTCTTCTTTTTCATTTTTGGTGTAAAGAATGTTGTGTAGGGGAGGCAATATTCTTAGTAGATCTGATAGGCTCTGCAACTGTTAGGCTATCATAGCTGGATCTGTTGTCCTATTTCTCTGTAATTATGATTTTGGCACTATCCTAATGCCTTTTTCTTTAATATTCAAGTTACCATTACCAAAAAAAAAAAAAAAGAGTTAAGAAATCCCAGTGAATCAACACAAGTCAAGAAATCCTGGCACCCACGAGGAGTGTGCCTCCAGATTCTTTAATGGAGGCCAAACTTATCTTAACAAGGTAAAAATTTAAACAGCGGCATGGAAAGATTCTACTTGTGCAAATCACCTATATATATAATATAATATATACATCATACAATCCCTAGTTCTTATCACTCTATCGTGCATATCACTGGGTGCACATCAGAGGGTGACTAAAGTAACAAAAGGATGAGATAACATGTCATGAATAATAGTGCTTATGTCATACAAAGGAACAAACAAGAAGGGTTGAGTCTAAGGAGGTGTTCGTACATGCAATTTAGACTTCAAATTTGAAATTCGTGTTGTTTATGACAGTTTGAACAAAACTAGGACATCAACTTGAAATTCAGGTTTCAAATCCCAGATTGTAGAATTTCAATTCCAAACTTATCATTTCAAGTTTGTTTAAAATTTAAGACTTCATCCATAATTTAAATTTTCCAAAAAACAACTCATACACGACATTAAGAAATTGTTCGTACCACGTGGAGAATTATATTAAAGAACAGCTACTTACTAGTAATGTTGATTTATTGGACCAGTGGATCTTTGTATATTTATGTGTATTTGAAAACATCCAATCAGAAGCATTTATTTGTAAAATGGAACATGGTGATGCACAATTTATTAATGCGGCTGTCTTAAGATATTCCGATAACTTATTTATGAACAACGGTTTGCTCATTTGGTAGGATTGTACAAGAGTTGAAAATTTTTGATAGTTTTCATAATTGAGGGATTTTCATGTTTATGAGAAAAAGTACTCAACTAAAAACCCCACCCGTGCTTCCTCAAGTTCCTACGATATAAGCATAAGCCATGTGGACAAAGGAAGTTCAGAATATATTACCAGTAATTAACTACCAAGGAGAACGAACAAGAAGGAACAGTGAAAAGAAGACAATAAAAAAAGGTATCATGTACCTTGACGGGAAATGTGCCAGGGGGTAGCTTAGTAGTCAAAAGCTCCCTCAACCTTCTAACAGCTTTAACCTTGTTGGCTAATATGTCTAGTAATGGCAGAAGCTCTTCTGTTTTCAGCGGGAAGTCAGGTGTCAACCACAAAACCGGTCTTAAACCTTTTTTGTACTCACTTTCATTCTTTGACTCGCCCAGTAGAGCTTTTTTCTTTTTCTTCTTGCCGCTCTTATCTTTGCTTTGTTTAGCATCCCCCGTATCATCCCCTTGAACTTCAGATGATGATCTATGAGTGTCATGGGATTTCTGCTTGGTATCATCTGGACCCGACTTGGAGAACCTTTTCATAATCTTTGGATCCTCTAAATCATCACCAGTGCCTTTGGAATTTTTCTTGTTCCAACCAAACCAATTCTTCTTCTCTTTAGGAACACCATTGGATTCACAACTTCTAAATGAACCTCCACTAGAATTTTCATGGCAATCCTGAACCTCAAGCTCCTCATCATCACCAAGTCCATCTGAACTACCCGTTCGAAGTGCATAATCTAATTGCATTCTTTCTTCAGCTGTTAATACACCATTATAATCATCATGTTCACCACAGTTTGTTAATTTGTCATCGTCATTCATTGAAAAGAGCTCTTCATCAGTCATGGCACCAGGAACACGCCTTGATTTTACACTAACCATCACATGAAGCATATCATACACATTTGCTTTCCATGTACCAACCATCTCAGTCCTCTCCTGTCTCCTCCAATTTAAGTGAGGAATCAGCTCAGCCTGAGTAACATCAATTCCTGGCCTATACATATTTGTTTGAGACATCAAAGCGACTTCATGGGCTACTTCAGCTTCTGATGGTTGCACACCAGCTCCCTCTAATGCATTAGTTATCTCCTTCTCCTTATGAGCAAGGACAATTAAAGAACCAGGAGGTAAAGATATGCTACTATCTTCTAATGAATAGCCCTCTCCAAGAAAGAGGAAAGTTTGATCCGAGCGTTGGATGCGGAACCCATCAAATCCAGCCAGTGTCATATCTGCACGTAGATTAGAACCCCGTTTCCAAATGCGGTACGTGTCTGATGGAGCTATCCGACCGATGAATGGAATTACAGAGCTCTCAAAGTGAAAGGTTATCTCCATATAGAAGTCACGGATACGGGCAGCTGAGGCCACAATCCTAGGAAGTCTACGACACCACTTGGCCCAAGCAAGAGGCTGATAGTAGCGAGCAATAATCATAGCAATGTTCTCCTCCCTGGTACAGACTGCTTCCTGAAGAGCACTCCAACCATTCTCATTCTGAAGACTCCAGTCAGCACCTGCAGCCATCAAAATCTCAGCAGAAATTGGGTCCCTCAACCGAACAGCAAGGTGCAAAGGAGTTTCACGGCCAGGAACATCTCGCCTGTCAATTACTGAAGAAACAGCATCGGCATCAATCTCCGCAGCCACAGACTCTGTTTCAGTGTTCACTTCACCGGCCTTGGCAAGACAAGGCAGGCAACCAACAATCTCTTTCAAAGTGAGATAGTCTCTCGTAGCCACTGCCAAATGAGCCAGACTATGGGCATACTTGGACCAATCCTCCATTGAGATCTGGTCTCTTTCCTTCCAAAACAATCTCCCTTTCAAACTAAAATTCACCCATGGCTCAAAATCTGAATCATAACAAAGAAATCTCTAGGGTTGTCCTACCAAAGAGAAATTAGATCAAAAAGAATTGATTCTTATTTTCCCTTCCACAACTGAATATTGTTCAGATTGCAAGTTTGAGGGGCTGAGATATCTTCAGTATGTACCAAGCTCAAATCTGATACGCAAATAAAAGAGAAAGGAAATAAATACAAGAGAAAAACGAAACAGCATCACACACTCATCGATCTGCCTACACTTTGTAACAGAATATTGAAAGAAGATACCTTAGCGAAAAAACTGAAGCGATCAAATAAAGGGGTTGTAATTGGGGCGACAGAGAAATTTTTATAAAGAGAAAGGGGTTGGGTAGGGTTCAGAAAACACACACACTCTCTCTGTAAAGTAGGAGAGTGTATGTATAGGCCCTTCCTTCTTCCTCCCTAATCCCAACAACCCTCACTCTCTCCCTTCACTTTTGCTATTCTCATCTCACCATCTGCTCTGCCACCCGCAACTGCTACCTATTGCTTCTTTACTGTTTCTGCAAAGAGAGAGGATTCCACTCTTTCACGCCTTCATTTTCTTATATTTTACCAAAAAGACTACAAAGTACACAAACCTCTTTCGTAACAAATTATATTATCTAATATCTCTTATTTTTAAAAAAAAAATTACATAAAATCTCAATTTTTAACTTTACTCTTCATATATATTAACAAAATCCCATATCATTAACTCATTCAAGCTATTATTTTTCAAAAATTTCCTTCCCTAAAATATCTCTCTAATTATTAATAATTAAATCATCTTCCTTCCGTATTTTTTCTCCACTATCAACGCTTAAATCATCTTTCTTCGTGTTTTTTCTCCTCTATTAACTCATGCAACTTTCTTTTTCCTCTCCTAAAATCTCCCTCATTTTTTTTTTGAAAAATAATCTATTCATACATATATAAATTTATTTAGCTATTCATACATATTTATTCTTTTAATAGTGATTCATACTAATGATAAATATGATATTATTATATGAGTATTATGGTGATTCACATGATAGATACATTTTGTATGATTTTAACGTGTGATACATATGATATTAATAGGTAATACATATTGTATTATGGTGATTTATATGGTAGATATAATTACTTATTTCAATTATTGGGTGATTCATATAATATTAATAGGTGATATATATGGTATTATGGTGATTCATATGGTAGATACAATTATTTATTTTAATTATTGGGTGATTTATATATGTGGTATTATGGTGATTCATATGGCAGATATATTTTGTATGATTTTAACGGGTGATACATATGATATTAATTGGTGATACATATTGTATTATGGTGATTCATATGGTAGATATAATTATTTATTTGAATTATTGGGTGATTCATATGATATTAATGGGTGATATATATGATATTATGGTGATTCATATGGTAGATACAATTATTTATTTCAATTATTGGGTGATTCATATATATGGTATTTTGGTGATTCATATAGTAGATACAATTATTTATTTCAATTATTAGGTGATTCATATGTTATTAATGAAAAGTAATGGTGTAGTCAGTGTAGGAAACAAAAGTAATAATATTTTTTTAAAAGACTAAAAGCAGAATTGAAACATAATTAAAATTAAATCTAAAAAAAAACAGACTAAAATTAAAAACGAAAAAGGAAAAAAAGACGAAAAAACGTATCTTTCATAATTAAAGATGAAAAAAGAGAAACACAATTAAAATACCTAAATTAAATCTAAAAAAAATAGATATTTTTTCTTAAATAAAAGAATACAATGAATAAAAGAGAATCTATTATTTCCTTAAAAAACAGAAACACAATTAAAATACCTAAATTAAATCTAAAAAAAATAGATATTTTTTCTTAAATAAAAGAATACAATGAATAAAAGAGAATCTATTATTTCCTTAAAAAACAGAAACATAATTAAAACACCTAAATTAAATCTAAAAAAATAGAAAAATTAGATATATTTCCACTTCTTCTCTTGAAGTTTTCCCGCTCCACCATGATCGCCCTCTCTTGACTGTGTTCGCGACTCCTACAATTGCGGTGTTTACCTTTCGATCGCCGAGGCTTGTCTTGACTCTGGATCATGATCGCGACCCTCAGGCCGCAATTATAGTACCTGAGGGTCGATCTGTGATCCTAATTTTCAGCTTTTACAAGTACATTGGTCATTTTGCTTCCCTTTCCAGCTTTACTTCAACTTTTTTCATCCGATTACCTGCAAACACCCAAACCATGGGATTTAATGCATTTTAATAAAGAATTAGCCTCACATACACAATCAGTATTGACAAATTTGTATATAGACGAGTGACTAGTTTGCCACTCATCAATGTTGTGCACTTATACACTGGATTATATTTCTTAATCTTATAATTAATAGAATTTCTATCAAGTGCACGACAACACAACAATTTGCATTTTCGATTGAATTTTCAGTTAGGCCTCACTCTATGAGTTTTGTTAGGTTTTAAAACAATCTGAACATTGTTTTCTACTGCATACCTCCCCAAAGCTTTTCTAAATTCCTCAGGACCATTTAAAATTATACCAAGTTCAAAAATAACAACACCATAATCATCATTAAATCTGATTTTACTACTTCTTCTTGGTGAATTAACATCCACAATAGCATCCTTATTTACCACATCAATGCTATCAATACTATTACAGTCTAAAATATTAATGTACTCTTTATCATTTCCTAATCTATCCGCATATCTATCTTTTTTATTTTTGTTAATGTCTTGAAAACCTTGGTTAATACCAGCTTCACCTACTCATATTTCTTTTGATTTTATTCTTAGATTTTTTGTTCTACTTTCAGTCATAAAGGCCCTTAACTTTTCATCAATGTCTGAACCATTCTTATCAAGGATTTCACTATCTAATTCACTACTACGTAGATCTAATTCATTACCATTCCGATCTTGATTAAGACCTCTATCCTCATTACCATCACTACCTATATTATCTTTATCATTAAACTTTGGACTTTCTAAAAGAGAAATATGATTTTACACAACCTCAAGATCTTCATTAATGTTATAAAGAACATACGCATCAAGCTCATCCCCATCTTTTAAGTCCTTCACAAAGTATAATAATTGATTATCAAAAGTTATTTGAACTAGCATACTACCATCTATATGTTGACAGTAAAACCCCTTAACTTTTGAATACCCAAGATTTTTGGTATAGGAGAGGATCTCAAAAATATTGTAGTAGTTTTTATCAATAGCAATAGAAAAGATATCTACTTCACTTATAACTAATCTTAGGTCAGATACAATAGTTCCCCTATGATGAAAATGGGTTAAAATACAGTTGTCCGTTATATTTCCTAAACCCCCCCCCCCCCCCCCCCCCCCCCCCCCAAAAAAAAAAAAAGATTCTAAGCAAAAAGAAATATCCATAATGCCTTGAAACTTAAAGGTACTAAAAAACCTTGTCTTTATCAGTGAAATCTCCCAAAAAACCCTAAATCAGTGAAATCTCAAAAAATTGCCAAAACCCCCTAACTTTATTACTAAAATCCCTAAAATAAATCCTAAAGACGCAAATTCAACAAGACACTATAATATTAGGCGTAAACAATCCAAATAGAAAGAAAAATACATAAACTTAAAGAATAAGTTTAGTCTGACCTCTAATTTCTTTAATTTTGTCAACTTTAAACTAAATGTCTTAAATTTTGTCAATTAAAATGAGTCAATACTTCATTGCAAGCATTGCACCTACAAAATACACCTTTATTAGCTAAAAATCACTGAGAATCAAAGAAAAATCAAAGAAAAAGTGAAAAAGATAAGAGGCTTACAATGGGTTTTTAGTCGAGTTTCAATCGGACTAAAAAGTGAAAAATGAAGAATTTTGAAATTTTCCCTCTTTTAGATTTAAAGGTGTCACGATCTGAGGGACTAGTTGTGATAGGTATCTCAAGCCTACCTTGGATTGGAGACCACCCCAATAACCTAACTAACTATTCACAATATTGATAAACAACGGAAGACACCCAAAGTATAAAGATAAGACAATTAATGTAACTCAAGTGGAATCAAAAGTTCAAAACAATGACTATCCCACAATTTGTCCACAAAGACTTTAACAAAATTGAATGTCATACCAGGTCAGGAAATGCCCCTGACCATGGCCTAAAAGGGTATCCATAATATAAAAAAAATCAAAGTAATTTCGATCTCATAAAAGAAAGAAGTGAAATATCTGGCCTTCGAAAGATTGAGGCTCACCACTTCAACGCAGACCAACCGACGAACCAGAAACACGTAACCCTGCATAAGAAAATTGTAGAAACCCTTAGGACCCTACATCATGATGTGATGTAGCGTCTGTGGACGGTTAGCAAGGTGAGCTCTAGCATGTAACTCAGGGAAAGGATAAATAATGCCATTTACAAAACAAAACTAATCTCAATGTACATGTTCATAGTACATACATATACAGATATATAAGATTCTGGAATAGGGTATAGGGTTTAAGCATAAGATTTAAAAACCATAACTTAGACTGTGTATCTCTAACCGTCCTAAGGGCACCCATGAGCTATATGGGTTAGATCTCCCTGCTGAAAGGTCCCAGTGTGTGTTAGCTGCATAAACTAGGAAAAATTTGAGGAATGGCCAGGGAATCCATGACCCCAACCATTCCAAAATATGTATAAAGTGTGAACTATGCACACGGTCATAAAAACCCCCACACCGACAGATGTGGTTTCCAGTATTAGTCCCTATGGGACCTCCACCTTCCACGGTGAGGTACACAACCCCCTTTAAGCCCAATTTAAACATTTGCACATAATTCATTAATTTAACCAAGTGGTTATGCATTTTGGCATTAATTATTGGTATTATTATACCAATTTATTGTGCTTGCAAGCTTATAGAATTATGCTGTTCTAATTATCCATTAACCTAAGGAATCCACGACCCCTAAATTCCAATTTGAAAACCATACCATGGCCATTAAGGCCATTTCAGAACCATTTTTGTATGCATAGTCATTAATGCAATACAATTTCTTAGAACAATAAGCAAAATCATGTAATTTTCCATATTTCAAAACCAATTATGCAAGCGAGCTGAGGTTAATACCGGTTCCAAACTAAATTACATAAAATTTTGGGGAATTCACAACCCTCTTCCCTTTCACCATACCTATGCACAATTTTAGTTCAAAGACTATGAAATAAAGCATGAAAAACCATTCCAAAATCATAGGAAAATTAACCAAGTAGTAGTCATACAAAACCCTCAGCCTATCATTCAAAACCCAATAATTAAATTCACATAAACCATGATTAAATACATATTTTATATAAAACCAAGTTAGGAATGAGATACATGCCTAAAAATACCAAGAATTTGGATAAGGAAACCCCAATTCGAACCTTAGGTGCTCAATTCTTTGAAACCCTAACTTTTTTTTTACTTTGGGAGAGTTTAAGAGAAGAGAAGGGTGTTTTAATTTTTTTATGGATAATAATGGGACCCTAGAAGTGTTTTTATGTTATGGGAATGACTTAAGGATGGGAAAAGACTGAAAATCCCTTAATAAAAAATATGCAAAAAAACTGTCACCAGTTGTTGCGGGTTAGGTGATGACTCATAATTACTAGAAATGAGTCTTTGCCTGGACTCATAGTCTGGATAGTGACTCAGGGAACCCTTACTGTTATGGTCATGATCCCTCCTCACGACTCGTGACCATACCTTACAACTCGCAGGGTCTTAGTCGTGGTCAGGATAGAAACTTGGGCAATCCTCACTGGTTAAGATATGATTGGCTTTATACGACTCATGACGAGTGATAATAAATCATCACATGAGTAATTTCAAAGGCAATGATTATAAAAGTTAAGAAATTTATAGAGAATAAAACCTAGGTATTACATTAACCCCTCCCCCCAAGGATCATTTATCCCCGAATGAGGAGTCAAGGCACTTATTAGCACAATAACAAGAAAGAATACACACATACCTAAGAAATAAATTCTAAAGGCCATAAGAAGTCATACCTTAAGCATTTTCATCCAACACGGGGAACAAGAATGGATACTTGGGCTTTATGTCCTCTTCAGCTTCCCAAGTAGCTTCTTCCATCTTTTGATTCCTCCAAAGGACTTTAACTAGAGCTATATCCTTAGTCCTCAGAAAATAAACTTGTTTATCAAAAATCTCAATTGGGGCTTCCTCATAAGATAAGTAATTCGAGATACCAACATTTACCATAGGAATAATCAAAGAAGGATCAACCACACACTTCTTCAAGATTGATACTTGGAAGACAAGATAAATAAAACCCAAAATTGTAGGAAAATCCAACTCATACAAAACATTCCCAACTTTCCTTAAAATCTGGTAAGGACCAACATAACCGAGACTGAGCTTTCTTTTCTTTCTAAACCTCATCACTCTTTTCATACAAGAAACCTTTAAGAATACCTAATCAGCTACATCAAACTCTAGCTTCCTTTACCTTATATCCTCATAAGACTTTTGGCAACTTTGGGTAGTCATAAGCCTATCTTTAATCACCTTCACCTTCTCTATGGATTGGTGAACCAAGTCCAGACCAAAAAACCTTGCCTCATAAACCTCAAACCACCCATAGGAGACCTATACTTCCTATCATAAAAAGCCTCAAAAGGAGCCATCTAAATACTTGAGTGATAACTATTATTATACGCAAACTCAATAAGAGGTAAATAATCCAGCCAACTCCCCTTAAAGTTAATTAAACAATCCCTTAGCATATCCTCCAAGGTATGAGTAGTACATTCCACTTATCCATCCTTTTGCAGGTAGAAGTGATGCTAACGTTCACCTTAGTCATCAAATACTTTTAAAATAAATGACAAAAGTGAGAAGTAAATTATAATGACCCTTCAGGTCATTTCTCATGTTTATGCTTATTTTTATTATTAGAGATTTTTCATAGCCGCCCTAAGTCATTTATGACTTACTGGAACTGATAGTTTAATTATCGGGCAATACTTTTTTTAGAGCCATTTCCCCGCTTAGAAGTCTTCATTGGCTCCAAATGAACACCGAGCAAAAATTTCAGTAAAACAATATCAGATGTGAAATTTATCTTTGCAAACATATCCAAAATAGTAAAATTAGTATGGTTACATATCTCGTTAGCCCAAATTGGTCTCCAGATGCATCTCAAAGCCTTGGCCAAAACTTGGAATCAAATTCCAAGTTTCAGCCTCTCTCAGTGTAGCAAGTATTGTGATCACGTGGGACATGGTGCAATCACGATAGACACAATCTTGGTTAGCGTGTGTCTATGATCACCACTCCCGAGGGCCTGGGATGGGCCATTTAAAGGTTCTCCTTAGTCAAAAATTGGCCATTTCTTTATTATCTAAAGCCTCTAATACCCTAATGGAGAGATTAATCTTTATAGTGTATGTTGAGTATTTATTGAGAGCTTAAATAATTTTCATATTCATTATTAGCATTGAATCAAAGGAAAGATTCCCTTAATTTTAGTGTTAAATTCTTGATTATTAGACCCAAAAACACTAAGGGCTTGAGGCTTTATTTTAGCCCTAAATATGGTTGTTTTGCACTAATTTATTAAGGGTTATAACTCCTCAATGATATTTGAACAATGGGTTGGTCTCAAAAACTTATTTTTTATATGTGGGACCCACTTGGGGTTTTTTGGTATCTTTTTAACCCAAAGCACAATGGTGTAATATCAGTGTTGATATTCTTATAATAATGTATAGATTTCATTTTTGCTAGCTTGGATGGTGGATGAAGCTTCAAGAAAAGAGAAAGGAAAGAATGTTGGTTTGTAAGCTATATTTGGATTTGAGGTAGGTTAGGCTTACTTGTAGTTAGATAGAGCTTTATTTTGGTGCGACTTTTATATATTACTAAGATTGGGTGGGCTCTTAGATGTCAAAATAGTAGATGTTAATGTTTGGGATTAGTTGAATCATTTAGGCCTTTGAATACATGAAGTGTGATACTTAACTCATAGTCTAAAACTTTGGATTCTTTGGACTTGTTATCTCATGAATAGCATGAGAATGCTCTAGTTTCTCTAGTTAGATAAGGGTGACCTTGTTCACTCATCTTAAGAGTATGTTGACCAAGACATGTGAAGTTGTGAATTGGCATTAGGTGCTTTGGATGACTTAAGAGTAATACTCGAGGTAATATTATCCTATTAGAATTAGTGAGGATTGATAAACCTTTGAGACATGATTTAGATAGCTTAGCCTAATTTTGGGTAGAAGTTAAACTTAAAGGAGATAATTTGAAATACTAGAAGAGGAACTTGACCTGCCTTAAGCTTGAACTATGTAACTTCATTAGTGACCTAGATACTTATTAAACACCTAGAATATGATCTTGGTAGTACGATGGGTAACCTGATAAATGGATTATTCATGATGTTGATTTGGAAATGATGTGCATACATGATTAATTATTTTATTATCATTACTTGGATAGCATCGGGAGTCTTGTGAGTTAAACCTATAACTATGCTATCATTTAACTTCTTGGCTAGTCACCATGTGAACCTTGGATTATGGTTGTTACTCATGTTATGTTCGACATGATCACTAAACTAATGTTGTAATAAAGATCCTCTTGTGCTAATAATGTAAGCCATGCCTTAAAAGAGAGAATCTAGAAGTATAACATGACTTGTAATTGACTATGTTATATCTTTCCTTACTTTTCTTACACTCTATTATTGTGGGGCTTGTACTCATTATTGCTTTGGCTATATATATATATATTGTTATCATGATGAATATTGAGAATATTGTGATGCCCGACAAGTCTGGAGGATAGGTTGGTGATACTATAATACCCGATAATTTTGGAGGATATATTGGTAATATTATGATTCCCGATAAGTTCGGAGGATATATTGGTGATATTATAATGCCCAGTACATTCGGAGGATATAGTGATGTCATGTTTGGTGAACATGTGTAAGTACGTTCATGTGTGGTTATGCCTTTATATGATACACCGATATGTTCCTTGAAGATATGATGTTAATCTTTAGATGTGGGTTAAAATTCTTCAGTCCTAATAACTTATTTAGTGGTATAGTTCTCGCTAGTGTTGAATGATGTAGAAGTAAAATGTGCCAAAAAAGAGTTAAGGCTAATTGGTAAGTGGAATCTCATGTAGAAATAAGGATTCACCTAGTGGGTATATTTGGCTTGAATAAAGGGGTTAACTAAGGAATATTTCCTAGTTAAATGAGTTGTGTGGTAACTAGTTGGCTACTAATTGACTAGTTTACTTGATGATTAGAAGTCTAGAATATTAGATAGGGGACCTCGCTAGTTGTAAATGCGGTAACTAGAAATTATGGTGGAAAATAGGCTTGGCATTATTGTTGACTAGTGAACTAGTAGTTCAACTATTATAAGTGTGGGTTTGGTTAATATTGAGTAGATAGAATGTATTGATGGCATAGATTTCTAAATGGCTATATGAATATGATTATGAGTATATGCTACTTCAATTATTATAATTGTTGAGGATTAAAAATCTTGCTGAATAACCGTGTTCATAAAATATGGTAAACCTTGGACCATGAGAAGTTGGTTATATGTCTATATGTCCTGATGATTTGATTCTTTGAGTGTACTCTCCGGTGGTATGGGATGCCGTGATGATTTTTTTACTTATTATTCTTTTGAGTATACTTCTCGGTGGTATGGGATGCCATGGTGAGTTCTTTTACTTTATGTTTTAATATTGGTATGTGCATTGAACAGATATTTATGCGATTGTAATATATATGTCGCTTTATGATTTCGTATTTTTTATTTTATATAATGATTTTGGGTATGTGTTGATATGAGAAGTCGTATTATTATTCTAGCTGATTAATTATTTTATATAGCGATGATGAAGATGATTCATTTCGATTCTGTACCTTGTCTTTGAGATATATTCTTTCTTTTTATCATCTTTATATCATAATTTAGCTCAGTTATCCGATGATGCCTACTGAGTACCTATTGTTTTGGTTCTCATACTACACTTCTGTACCTTTTTGGTGTAGAACCGAGTACTAGTTTTAGCTGCTAAGTTGAGATTATGTTGAGTTGATATTCCAAAGACAGGGTGAGCTCTTGGAGTTTCGAGTTGCCCATTTTTCTCCTATACTTATTTAGTCTTTTGTATTTAAGATGAATGTATAAGATTATTTAGACTTTAAGCTGTATTTTCTATTATCAAACTTAGATGCTCTTGTATTGATATTACCTGGTTGTGGGATTTGGTATCCATAATTGTTTGTCTATTGTAGAACATTGTTATCTATGATTGTGTTCTTCTATTGTGGCCCTTGTTGGGTTTTTCTACTGAAGTAACCTATTGCCTTAGCTCCGGGTTTTAGTGTTGGCTTACCTACTGGTGGGTTTAGTAGGTGCCATCACGATTCGTTAATCAGATTATGACAAATTGGTATCAGAGCCTAGGTTTCATCGGTATTATTGGTACAAGAGCAAATATCTAGTAGAGTCCTATGGATCGGAACGTCGACATCCTTTTCCTATCTTTGGGAGGCTATAGGACATTCTTAAGAGTTCTTCACTTCTTTCCCTCGTATTGTGCTAAGAGTCTGAGTTAGTTTGTAGGATGTTTTCTTGACTCTACTCTCTCACACATGCCCCGTACACGTGCTACAATTAGGCGTGATGAAGGTCCTGAGACCTAACCTAAGGATCTTTCCCCTGTTCAAGGACAACCTCGAGATGCCTCTAAAGCCCACTCCTGCACCTGAGCCAGAGATTTTTCCGCTACATCCTGCGGTGGGCTAGGGACTAGTACAGGCTCCACTAGGTTTTATTCCCTCTTCATTTCTTAGTGACGCTTTGGTTTAGTTTTGGGGTATTGTTGATGGTTCACATACTACTAGGGCATGAGGACGGCCTAGAGCTACAGCTCCCAGAGTTGAGGTTTCTCCTAGTTGTCAACTGACAGTCGCTCAGCCAGTTATGACCCAGCCTGCTATATCTACTGAGGAGCAAAAGAAGTTGGGTAGGTTTTTGATGTTGGATTTGTCTAGGTTTTCTGGTGCTCCTGGAGATAATGTATTTAAGTTTTTGACTATTTGTGAGGATAGGCTTCGTGGATTAGGCCTTGTTGAGACTCATGGTGTGGATTACACTATATTTTAGTTGGATTTGTCTGCTCTACACTAGTGGAGAGGTTTTATGAGTTCTAGGCTAGTTAGATCTTTTCCCCTATCATGGATGCAGTTTTCCTAGATGTTCTTGGAGAAGTATATGTCGCACAACCTTAAAATAGATTAAGGCATCATTTTACTAGATTGTAGTAGGGCTTTATGACAGTCGTTGAGTATGAGGCCCATTTCCATAAGTTGTCTAGCATGCGACTTCTATATTGGATATTGAGTATAAGAGATTTTGTTGCTTTGTGAGAGAATTGAAACTTCCTATTTATATGGCTACTCAAAGTCTAGTTGCTGTGGGTAGGGCCTTTGTTAAGGTTGTGGATCATACTAGAGTTGTGGAGGATATACATCGTGAAAGTCATGATAAGAGGCCATAGTATCAGGGTATATTTGGTGGGATCCATAGTAGTTTTTGAGTCAAAGGTGGTAGTTCTCTTATTGTTCATTCTTCACGACCATCTTTTAAGCCTTTGAGTCAAGCTAGTCGACTAGTGCAGATAACTCTTTAGACTACGCATGGAGGTCAGTCTGGTGCTAGTGGTAGCCCTGGCAAGGGCGGTGATCAGTCCTTGAGAGGTTCGTTTATAGGCCATGCTAGACGTAGTAGTTACCCCAGTTTCGCCAAATCCATGAGTTTTGGTTTTGCTCATTACTCTTGTTTTACTTATGGGCTTCCTAGTCATTTTTTGTGAGATTCCCCTAGTCGTGGGGCGATGGTCGTTTCAGCCCAGGGTGATACTTCTATTAAGGCAGTTTATCCCTCTGGTAGAGGTGGTGCACGATATTATAGGAGTAGTTATCAAGGTGCTCAAGTTGGTTCCCAAGTAGGTAGGATGGGAGTTGATCAGGTGTCCAACCAGGTGGCGATAATGGTAAGTTGTATGTAGTGCCTTCTAGATCCGAGGCTGAAACTTTGGATGTTGTTGTTAAAGGTATGATTTTGGTGTGCCACAAGTCTCCCCTTGCTTTATTTTATCCAAATAAACTTATTCTTATATATCTACTTATATGCACCACAGTTGGACTTGACTAGTAATCTATTATCTATGCCATTGTGTGTATCTACTTTCGTGGGTGATTTTTTAATAGTGGATCAAGTATTCAGATCATGTGTTGTGACATTTAGTGATGTTGATACTTATGTTGATCTTATTATTCTGGATATACTGGATTTCGATGTGATTTTGGGCATGGACTGGTTATCTCACTAATATGCGGTCATGGACTATTTTGCTATAATCCTTATCTTAGCCATGCCTAGCATACACTAAGTCGTATGGCAGGGAATGGTTAGTCACGAACCGACGAGGATTATTTTTTATGTTTGTTCTAGGAGACTTAAATCGAGAGGTTTTGAGTCTTATCTCACTTATGTATGTGATACTCATGTAGAGAGTCAGTCGCTTCACTCTGTTCCTGTTATTTCTAAGTTTCCCGATATATTTCCTGCCGACCTGCCTGGTATTCTTCCTAATCATGAGATTGAGTTTGCTATTGACCTTGAGCCTGGCTCCCGACCTATTTCTATGGCACCTTATAGCATGGCTTTTGCTGAGCTTACAAAGTTGAATTCCTAGCTTCAGGATCTTCTTGGCAAGGGTTTTATTAGAGCGGTTATGTCTCTTTGGGGAGATCTTATTTTAATTATAAAGCAAAAAGACAGTTCGATATGTATGTGTATTGATTATAGGCAGCTTAATAAGGTGACGGTGAAAAACCATTATCCGATGCCTCGCATTGATAACTTGTTCGAGCAGCTTCAGGGTGCTGCCAAGTTTTGTAAAATTAATTTGAGGTACGATTATCATCAGTTGAGGATTCGAGCTGAGGATATCTCGAAGACAACTTTCAGGACCCGTTATAGTCATTAAGAGTTTTTGGTGATGTCTTTTGGGTTGACAATGCCCCATCCACGTTCATGGATTTGATGAACCACATGTTCAGGCCATATCTAGACTCCTTTGTTATTGGGTTGATTGATGACATTCTTGTCTATTCGAGGAGTAGCAAGGAGCATACACAATATTTAAGGATCGTGCTATAGACCTTGAGAGATCATATGCTTTTTGCTAAGTTCTCTAAGTGTGAGTTTTGGCTTGAGTCAGTGTCGTTACTTAGGCATGTGGTATCAACAGCTGGTATTATGGTAGACCCGACTAAGATTTTAGCAATTCGTGATTAGGATAGACCTATATCTCTGATCGAGGTTCATAGTTTCATTGGTTTGGCCAGTTATTATAGACACTTTCTTGAGAGCTTTGCTACTATTTCAGCCCCTATGACTAGATTAACTCGAAAGGATGTTTCTTTCCAATGTTATGAGGTGTGTGAGTTGATCTTTGGAAAGCTCAAGAATTATCTTAATTCGGCTCCAGTGTTAACTCTTCCCGTTGAGGGTGAGGGATTCATCGTGTTTTGTAATGCTTTTGGTGTTGGTCTTGGTTGTGTTTTGATACAACAATGTCGTGTTATTTCTTATGCTTCTAGACAGATTAAGGTGCATGAGCGCAACTAGCCCACTCATGATTTGGAGTTGGCGGGGGTAGTTTTCGCGCTCAAGATTTAGAGGCATTATTTATATGGTGTGCCTTGTGAGATTTTCACCGATCATCGTAGCCTTCAACATCTTATGACCCATTGAGAGCTTAATGCTCACTAGCATAGATAGATGGTGTTGTTAAAGGATGATTATATTTCTATTTTCTATTTTCTGGGTAAGGCAAATATGGTAGCTGATGCTTTGACTCGCAAGGTAGTGACTATGGGTAGCTGGGATTATATAACAATTTCATAGAGGCCTATGTTATGGGATGTTCAGTCCTTATCCAATTTGATGGTTCACCTTGATATTTTGAATCCCGTAAGTATTTTAGATTATGTAGAGGGGAGGTCATCCTTATTTGAGCAAATTTATGATCGTCAGTATGAGGATAACAAATTATGGTGTCTTCGTGATCAGGTGGTGAGTTGTGAGTCTAAGAGGCACACTATTGATTCTGAGGGAATTTTGAGATTCTGGGGTCGTATTTGTGTTCCCTGATTTGATGATTTGATTAAGTCCATCCTTCATGAGGCTCATAGTTTTAGATATTCCATTTGCCCTGATATAATAAGATGTATAGAGATTTGAGACAACATTACTGGTGGGATGATATAAAGAGAGATATGACAGACTTTATGGCTCATTGCGTATGTTGTCAGTAGGTTAACGCTGAGCATCAATGGCCAGGTAGATTGACTTCGAGATTTCCCATTCCAAGTGGAAATAAGAATGGATTACTATAGACTTCATTAGTGGTTTGCCTCGTACTTCCCATGGTCTTGATAGAATTTGGGTTATTATGGATTGTTTGACTAAGTCGACATATTTCATTCCTATTCAATTGACCTTCAGTATTGAGAGATTAGCCCAGATTTATGTCTGAGAGATAGTTTATTTCCATAGGATACCCATTTCTATCATATCAGACCGTGGTTCTGTATTTACTTCACAATTTTAGAGAGCATTTTAGGAGGAGTTGGGTACTCGAGTGGATTTGAGTATAACTTTTCTCTTGCAGATGGATGGTCAGTTCGAGTGGACTATTTAAGTGCTTGAGGATATGCTCTAAGCCTGGGTTATGGATTTTGGAGAATAGTAGGATTAAAATTTAGCAATGGCAGAGTTTGCCTACAACTATAACTATCTTTCGAGTATTGAGATGACGCCTTATGAGGTTTTGTATGGAAGGACATGCCATTCTCTGATAAATGGTTTGAGACTTTTGTGAGATCTTAAGGTACAGAGTTATTTCAGGACTCATTGGATAGTGACAGGGTAATTCAGGATAGGCTGAGAGCACCCCAAAGTAGGTAGAAGGCCTATGTCAATCGTAGGCTCTGTACCTTGAGATTCAGAGTTGCTGACCTGTGTTCCTTCGTGTTTCACCTATGAGAGATGTGATGGGGTTCAAAAGGAATGGTAAGCTCAACCCTCAATATGTTGGTCCTTTTCAGATTCTCAGCGCAGTTGGCTAGGTGGCCTATGAGTTAGCCTTCCCTCAAGATTTTACTGATGTTGATTCATTTTTCTATGTATCTATGCTGCAGAAGTATATTCCTGATCCATCTCGTATGCTTAGGTGGGATTCAATTTAGTTAGATGAGTAGTTGACCTTTATGTAGGAGCCTGTGTTTATTTTGGCTAAAATGTGAGACAGTTGCGAACTAGGGAGATTCCTATAGTTATGGTTCAGTGGAAGCACCTCCCAGTGGAGGAGGCCACTTGGGAGATCGAGAGTGAGATATGGGCCCATTATTCTCATATGTTCTCAACCTCAAGTATTTTCTTCATCTTTAACTTTCAAGGATGAAAGTTCCTTAGTAGTGCATATTGTAATGACCCTTCAGGTCATTTCTCATGTTTCTGCTTATTTTCACAATTATAGGTTTTCCATAGCCGCCCTAAGTCATTTATGACTTGATGGAACTGATAGTTCGGTTACCAGGCAGTTCGTTTGGTTTTTAGAACCATTTCCCCGCTTAGAAGTCTTCGTTGATCCAAATGGCCACCAAGAGAAAACTTTAGTAAAACGTTATCGAATGCGAAAACCAACTTCACCAACGCATCCAAAATGTTATAATTAGTATGGTTGTATATCTCGTTTGGCTATATTAGACTCCGAATGTATCCCAATGCCTTGACCAAAACTTGGAATCAAATTTTAAGTATCAGTCATCTCTCAACGAAGCAAGTACTGCAATCGCGTGGGACATGGTGCGATCGCAATGGCCGTGATTGCGATTAGCATGTGTCCGCGATCTCCACTCCCGAAGGCCTGGGATAGGCCATTTAAAGGCTCTGCTTGGCCATAAATTGGCCATTCCTTTATTGTCTTGAGCCTTTAAAACCCTAATGGAGAAAGTAGTCTTTATAGTGTGTGTTGGGTGTTGATTGGGAGCTTAAACAACTTGTATATTCATGATTAGCATTGGATCTAAGGTAAGATTCCTTTAATTTTAGTGTTAAATTCTTGATTATTTTACTTAGAACCCCTAAGGGCTTGAGGCTTGATTTTAGCCCTAAATATGGTTGTTTTGCACTAATTTATTAAGGGCTATAACTACCCAATGGTATTTGAACAATGGGTTAGTCTCGAAAACTCGTTTTCCATATGTGGGACCCACTTAGGGGTTTTGGTGTCATTTTGGACCCAAAGCAAAATGGTGCAATATGGGTGCTAATATTCTTGTAATAATGCATAGATTACATTTTTACTAACTTGGCTCGTGGAAGAAGCTTTGAGGAAAGAGAAAGGAAAGATTGTTGGTTCATGAGCTATATTTGGATTTGAGGTAGGTTAGGCTTACTTGTAGTTAGATTGAGCTTTATTTTGGCATGGCTTTGATATCTTGCTAAGATTGGGTGGGGTCTTAGATATCGAAATAGTAGATAGTAATGTTTGGGATTAGTTGAATCATTTAGGCCTTTGAACATGTGAAGTGGGAAACTTGACTCATAGTCTAAAACCTTGGATTAGTTGGACATGTTTTCTCCCAAATAACATGGGATTGCTCTAGTTGCTCTAGTTAGATGGGAGTGACTTTGTTTACTCATCTTAAGAGTATGTTGACCTAGAGATGAGTAGTTGTGAATTGACATTAATTGCTTTGGATGACTTAAGAGTAATACTCGAGGTAGAATTGTCCTATTAGAATTAGTGAGGATTGATAAACCTTTGAGACATGATTTAGATAGATTAGTCTAATTCCGGGTAGAAGTTAGACTTGAAGGAGATAATTTAGGATATTAGAAGCGGAACTTGACCTGCCTGAAGCTTGAGCTATGTAACTTCATTAATGACCTAGATACTTATTAAACGCCAAGAATATGCTCTTAGTAGTACAATGTGTAACCCGGTAAATGGGTTATTCATGATGTTGATGTTGGAAATGATTTGCATACTTGATTGATTATTTTATTGTCATTACTTGGATAGCATCGGGAGTCTTGTGAGTTGAACCTATGACTATGCTATCAATTAACCTCTTGGCTAGTCACCATGTGAACCTTGGATTAGGTTGTTTGTCCAACATGATGACTAAACTAAGGTTGTACTAAAGATCCTCTTGTGCTAATAATGTAAGCCATGCCTTAAAAGAGAGAATCTAGAAGTATAACATGACTTGTAATCGACTATGTTATATCTTTCCTTACTTTTCTTACACTCTATTGTTGTAGGGCTCGTAATCGTTATTGCTTTGGCCATATATATGTATTGTTATCATGATGAATATTGAGAAGATTGTGATGCCCGACAAGTCCAGAGGATAGGTTGGTGATACTATGATGCCCGATAAGTCTAGAGGATATATTGGTGATATTATGATGCCCGATAAGTCCGGAGGATATATTGGTGATATTATGATGCCCAGTACATCCGGAGGATATATTGATTCATACATGGTGAACATGTGTAAGTACGTTCATGTGTGGTTATGCCTTTATATGATTACACCGGTATGTGCCTTGAAGATATGATATTAATATTTGGATGTCGGTTAAAATTCTTCTATCCTAATAACTTGTTTAGTGGTGTAGTTCTCGCTAGTGTTGAATGGTGTGTAGAAGTAAAATGTGACGAATAAAGAGTTAAGGCTAATTGATTAGTGGAATCTCGTGTAGAAATAAGTATTTACCTAGTGGGTTTATTTGGCTTGAATGGAGGGGTTAACTAAGGAATATTGCCTAGTTAAATGAGTTGTGTGGTAACTAGTTGGCTACTAATTGACTAGTTTACTTGATGATTAGAAGTCTAGGATATCAGATAGGGGAACTCTTTAGTTTTAAATGTGGTAACTAGAAATTGTGATCGTGTGTGGTCAATGTTGGAAAATAGTTCAACCATTGTTGACTAGTGAACTAGTAGTTCAACTATTATGAGTGTGCGTTGGTTATTACTAAGTAGATAGAATGTATTGATGGCATAGATTTCTAAATGGCCATATGGCTATGATTATGAGTATATGCTACTTCAATTGTGGTAATTGTTAAGGATTATAAATCTTGGTGAATGACCGTGTTTGTAAAATGTGGTGAACCTTGGACCACGAGAAATTGGTTATATGTCTATACGTCCTGATGATTAGATTATTTGAGTGTACTCTCCAGTGGTATGAGACACCGTGGTGAGTTCTTTTACTTTATGCTATAATGTTGGTATATGCGTTGATCTTATATTTATGCAGTTGTAGTATATATGCTGCTTTACACTTTTATATCGGTTACTCATTTTATATAGCAGTTTTGGGTGTGTGTTGATATGAGATATCGTATTATTGTTATAGTTGTTTACTTATTTTGTATAGAGATGATGAAGACGATTCAAGTTCGATTCTTTACCTTGACTTTGTGATAACATCTTGTTTTGTATCTTCTTTATATAATAATTTAGCTCAGTCGGTCGATGATGCCTACTGTGTACGTGTCGTTTTGATACTCATACTACACTTCTATACTTTTTGGGTATAGACCTGAGTACTAGTTGCCACCGCTGAGTTGAGATTGTGTTGTGTTGATCTTCCAGAGACAGGGTGAGCTCTTGGAGTTTCGAGTCGCCTGTTTCTCTTCTATTCTTATTCAGGCTTTTATAATCGAGATGGATGTATAAGACTATTTAGACTTTGAGTTGTATTTTCTATTGTCGAACTTAGATGCTCTTGTACTGATATTACCAGGTCGTGGGAATTGGTATCTGCATTTGTTTGTCTATTGTGGAACATTGTTATCTATGATTGTGTTCTTCTGTTATGGCCCTTGTGAGCGTTCTTACCGAAGAGACCTATTTCCTTAGCTCCGAGTTACAGTGTTAGCTTACCTACTGGTGGGTTTAGTAGGTGCCATCATGATTTGTAAATCGGGTCGTGACATAAATTGTATTCCTCGATGTGAAATGATCGACACCAGTGTTCCATGTAATCTAACTACATCCTCAATGAACAACTTAGCATAATCCTCTCCAGAGTAGGTAGTACTCATATGCAATAAATGAGCAGACTTAGTCATCCTATCCACAATGGCTCAAATCGAATCATACTGATTACGAGATCGTGGAAGACACGTAACAAAATTCATGTCGATCATTTTCTACTTCTACACAGGCAACTCTATCTCTTGAGATATCTCACCAAGCCGCAGGTGTTCAACCTTCACCTGCTGACAAACTATACACTTGGCCACAAAGTTCTCCACATCTTTTTTCATGTTGTTCCACCAATAGATTTCCTTTAAGTCATGATACATCTTCATCAAACTTGGATGAATAGTATACCTTGACTCATGGGCCTCAGCTAAAATCCTATACCTCAGCCCCATAAACATCAGGAATACACAACTTGCCTAGGTACCTCATGATACCATTTCCTCCAATCTCAAAAGCCATCACATTTTGCTGACCCATATCACCCTTATTTTGTATAAGAACCGGGTCCAAAACCTATTTATCCTAAACCTCAGCACCAAGAGATGATCTGACCACCTCTTCAACAATTACCCCTCTATCCTCGATATCCAAGAGACGAACTCCTAAGTTAGCTATCCGATGAATATCCTTCTCTAATACCCTTTTATCCTTACCCACATGAGATAATCTCCCCATGGAAAACCTACTAAGAGCATCAACAACCACATTAGCTTTATCATAATCTTTTAGCAATTCAAGCCACCGCCTCTACCTAAGACTCAACTCCTTCTGAGTGAACATATACTGTAAGATCTTATTGTTTGAATAATTGTACATGTGCACCCCATACAAATAATGACACCAAATCTTCAACATGAAAACAACTGCCGATAACTCTAAATCATGAGTTGGATAATTCTTCTTATGAACCTTAAGTTGCCTTAAAGAACATACCACAACCTTACCATGCTACATCAACACACAACCCAGTCCCCCACAGGATGCATCACAATAAACAACAAAACTATTGGTACCCTCGGGTAGGGTCTTTACTGGCGCAGAAGTTAACTTATCCTTCAACTTCTTTTCACAAGCATCTAACCACCCGAACTTCAAATTTTTTTGAGTCAACTTCATCAATGGAGCAGTAATAGGTGTGAAACTCTGTAGGAACCTCTTATAATACCCAACCAAGTCCAAAAAGCTCCGAATGTTAGTTGGAGCCGTAGGTCTATGACACTTCTTAACCACCTCCACTTTCTGAGGATCTACATTGATCCTCTTACTAGAAACAAAATGCCCAAGAAAAGTCATCACATTCAACCCAAACTCACACTTAGAAATTTAGCATACGTCCTTTGATCCTTAAGAGTCTGCAACACAATTTGGAGATGATTGGTATGATCCTCCTCACTCTTAGAATACACCAATCTATCATGAATAAATACTATCTCAAATAGATCCAAGAACTGTCTAAACATTCAATTCATAATATCCATGAAAGCATCCAGAGCGTTAGTCAATCCAAATGGCATAACCAGGAATTCAAAATGACCATATTGGGTTGGGAAAGCAGTCTTAAGTATATCAATTTCCTTGATTTTCAATTGATGATAACCGAAATGAAAATTAATCTTAGAGAAGCATCTAGCACTCTAAAGCTGGTTGAAAAAATCATCAATCCTAGGAAGAAGGTACTTATTCTTCAATGTAACCCTATTTAACTATCGATAATCTATACATATCTAAAGAGACCCAACTTTCTTGCATACAAAAATCACGGGATCCCCCATAGAGAAACACTAGAACAAATAAAGCCCTTATTATGGAGATCCTGCACATTTAGATCTTTTAATTTAATTAAATTCACTCTATAAGGAGGAATAGAGATAGGAAAAATATCCAGTAGAAGATCAATCCCAAAGTCTATTTCTCTATTGAGATAAATTCTAGGAAGATCCTCAAAAAATACTTCAGGAAATTTATTCACCACAGGGACAGATTACAAAGAGGGACCCTTAGAATTAGAATCTTTAACCTGCACCAAATGAAATGGATACCGTTTAGGGGTCAACTTTTGGGCTCTAGGTGAGAGATAAATCCACTTTTAGGCATTAAGGAACTTTCTTCTTATTCGATTACCAATTTATTAAGGAATTGGAAACTATCTTTTTGGGTCCTATAATCCAAAGAAGCATAGCATGAATGAAGCCAATTCATCCTTAAGATTATATCAAAATCCACCATATCAAGATCTACCAAATCCACCTAGGTCTCCTTATGAAAGATAGACATGACACAACCCTTATAGATCTTTTTAGACATAATAAATTCATCCACCAAAGTAGAAATAAAGAAAGGGTTGGAAATATTTTCATGAAAAACACCAAAATGTACATCCATATATATGGGGTCACATAGGAAAGGGTAGACCCCAGATCAAACAGACAATACACATCATAAAAAAAGAGCTGTAACATACCAGTAACATTAGGAGGTGCCTCAGATTCCTAACAAGTGGAAAAATCATAGAGATGATTCCAACCATTATCAGTACTAAAACTAGCACCCTTTGGTGCAAGAGACAATGAAGTAACGATCGAGATTATATTAGCTCCGATAGCCACCTTAGATGCAGGACAGTCTTTCTGCATATGTCCAAGATGATCATAATTACAACATTAATTTCTCTTCTCATCACAATAGCCACGATGAAGTTGACCACAAAATCTATAAGAAGGATAAGGTGGGGGCTAGTTGAGCTTCACTGGCCTTAAATTGGGCACCTTTTGCCTTAGGACCAGTACTAGCTTGAAAGCAAAGACCATCAGATAGCTTGAGATAAAGAGCACTAGCCAAAGAATATGAACCAGAATTTCCCAAGTTTTTTCTTTCTCCATTATCTACCATCTTTTCTACTTACTTGTTGAACTCTACCCTGCTATGAACACTTGAACTTCTTATTCTACTTCTCTCCCATTTCTACCTATTTTTTTCATCTTTAATCTGCTGCACATTAACCGTAAGTCTTGAGTTATCCATATCATTGTTCAACATTGCAGCCTTACACTCTAATACTAAGTTACAAGACAACCCAGAAGCAAGTTTCCACATATTTGATCTCAGACTAGACTCCAATTTTGGAGCATAACAAGACAACTACTAATATTTTATGGTATACTCCTTCACACTTATCTTTTCTTGCTTCAAATTCAAGAACTCCTTGGTCTTAGTTTCCCTCAGCTTTCGAGGAAAGAAGTGATAAAGAAAGGCCCCTGAGAACTCACCCCACCTGGCCGACAAAATATCATTACCCCTCAACTGCTCCCACTCTTCATACCATTGATAAGCTATATCCTTTAACTGGTATGCAGTAAAATCTACACCCTCAGAATTAGTAGCTTGAATAACCCTAAATATATTCTCTATTTCATCAAAAAACCCTTGAGGATCCTTGTAACACCCTAAATTTTTGCCTCTAAAAATTTCTTGAATTTTGTGCTCACTACCCTAGGTATGACTTTGGTAATGAGTCATGAAGACTCTATACAAGTCATATTATGTCATCTATAGCCAAAACGCTGTTGGTTCCCTGAGTTTTTATCCTGATCACGATTGGTACCTAATTAGCCATAAGGAGAGGTCATGAGTCATAGGGTGGAACTCTTGACCAAACTAGTGAGATGGCCTAAGGTTGTTATCTTGGTAACGACTAAGACTCGATTAGTCATAAGATTAGGTTAGGAGTGATGTGGCATGAAAACATGACACTTTTGATGCATAAAACTATAAATTTATATGGGAACTTAGGGTGTTTTGTTAGATATGATGCACTTTTGTATGAATTGAAGGTAAAAAAGATTTATAACGTAATCTGAGCAAAAAGAGGAGAAAAAGACCTGAAAAAGACCAACTCTAATTAGTATACAAGTCTACCTTCAAGTCATAATCATTCGATATGAATCATATGCTGAATCATATAAGGAACAGAACCAGAAGTCAAATCAAGAAACTAAGTATAAAGAAGATACGACTCATGTATCCCAGTCGAAAGCCAGTGCACGAGTCATATGCTAAAGTTATGAGCATAACAAAATCCAAGATACTATCCAAGGATTGAAGTATCAGAAGGATACAAGTTGGAAGTCTGAGTATGACTCGTAAGCTGAGGATATGAGTGAAGACTGAGTCATATCAACTGTCGACTTAACTTTACCTTTCCCATTTTTAATAGGATTTTTATGTTATTTTGAGAAACTATAAATACCCTAGGGTTTATCTTCTATTAGGTTGCGCGTGGTCATATTATTTTATACACAATTACTTTCTACTACATTATTTTCTTGAGATTTAATGTTTTATTAAATTAAAGACTTTGGAGTTTATTCTTCTTAATCTTATGCAATTGATTTTATATGTTCTTCATTGATAATCATGGTTTCTTGCACAAACATAAGTAGCTAATATCCTTATCTTGGGTTGTGGGAACTCTGGTGGATTATCTATGCAGAAGAAGTGTGAGATTCAATTGTTCTAGGGTTTCTGCATGTATCTTAATTCTCCTTTGTATTAATTAGCCTCAAGTAGCTGCAAATACTTGAGATAGCCTGTATTTGCAACCATTCGATAACTAAGAAGCTTGTGATTGGGTAGAGAGGATTAAGATAGTAGTACGATAACCAAGTACGACTAGGGTCAAAACAAGAGGTAACAAGGCGACACTCTAAGCCGATAACCAAGTCACCGGGTGAAATTTATCTATTGGATAATACCTAACTTGTAGGCTTAACATGCAGAATAATAGAGTTATTGGGTTGAACATGATAAATTTATGAAGTTGAGAAGCCAGGGGGAACATAGTTTTAACGTTCGTCTCATATTGGTTTCAACTAATCAACACTCAAGAGTCGGTTACTATTTGCTACCGATAACAAAATCCCTTCATTTGCTTTCTTGTACTGTACATGAATTACATCAAGGCTTGAAACTATTCACATTTTCCCTGTGGGATCGACCCCAACCTTTTTGGGTTATTATATTTGCAATAGACCACATTATACTTCTAGTGAAAGTGTAGTTTTGGGTGACATTAAATTTTGGCGCCAGTGCCAGGGAAGTTGGTTTCAACTGTGAATTGAATTGGTGAATTTCATGGGTTTTTAATTTTTTAGTTTTTATTTGGGCATACGGTGGTGTATGCCAAGCACTAGGAGTAGAGGCAGTCCCTTACTCCTTTTTGATCCAGAACCTGAGAGGATTCTTCAAACACTAAGAAAGATAATGAAACAAGTTCATGACAGGGTTCAAGATCCCCCACCTGTGGATCTAAATGTGGCATTCCCATATGGTCTAATAGATCCATAAGAGAATACAGAGTTACAGATACATATTAAAGCAAAAAGGTAGAAAGTCAAATAAGCTAGAGCTACTGCAGAGGTTGGAGAAGCATAACAACACAGGCTAGTCAGGCCTAGATAGATTGTTGATTATCAAATTTAGACAGAAAAAACTCTGTTAGTATGGGACTATCAACACTTAGACCCATATGAAGACGAAGATGATGAAGATCTTGGTTATGTTTAGCCTGTAGAATCGGGAGCCATTGTTCCTCCGATGTTAGCCCTTAATATGATGTTTGATATCACTAGTGCTATAATCTAACTGTTGAATCTGAAGGGTGTGTTTTTTGGTGTAGCTAAGGATAACCAAACATATATCTTACAAAATTTGTAGGGATCTGCACAAACTATAATATTCCAGGGGTTAATTAGAAGACACTAAAACTAAGGTTGTTCCCATATTCATTGACTGGAGAAGTATCTTTATGGATGGGAGAAATCCCTAGAGAATCTATCTCTACTTGGCACGAGTTGAAGACACAACTTTTCCCTTCTACACGGATGTTGCAATTAAGGAATGAAATTTAGAATTTCAGACAACAACCTATAGATTCTATGTATGAGGCATGGATTTAGTTTAAGAAGAAGCTGAGCATAGTAGAAAATCACAAAATCAGAGGATCTTACTTGTCTGAGTTACTTTATATATCATGAATGACAGTTCAAGAGCTATGATAGACACAATTTTAGGAGGAGCATTCATGCATCTTCATTGGAAAGCTGCATAGAAAATGCTTGATGATATTACAATTACCAATAGAGGATGGCACACTCGAGATTCAAAATATAGTGGTGGTACATATGCTATAAAGGCATTAAGTACGGATGGAGCAGTAAATGACCAGGTAGCATAAGAGGTTTCATAGCTTCGTACAAATATAGGGTTGCTAACAAAATAGTTTTCTTTAATGAGTGCTGAGAAAGTGAAAGTAGTTGCTATACAGGGGTCAACATCCAAACCATTTGAAGTTGAGTCTAAAGATGAGGCAAACTTTCTTGATCGTAGGTTGGCGGATTTCTAAGCTCAAGGGCAAGGAAATCAAGGTCGGAACTATTATAATGATAGATATAGTGATAGAGATAGTGATTGGCAGTGTAAGGTTGACTATAAGGAGAAGAGTGACAAATATATTCCACCAGGAAGTCGAGATACAGATTCTAAAATGGAGACACTCCTAGCCAAGCTAGTCAAAGGGCAAAAAAGTTAAGAAAACTATTTAAAAGATATAAAGGCTGATCTGTCGAGATTGAAGCTGAGTCATATGATACAACAATTAAGCTGTTAGAGCAGCAATTTGGTTAGATGTCAGCTGCAGTAAATTAGAGACATCCTTGCACTCTTCTGAGTAATATAGTGGTAAATCCCAGAAATAACAGTTAATGCCATGACATTACCACTCGGAGTGGTAAGGTCACTATAGATCCACCTGTAACAACTGTTGATGAGAAGAAAAATAAGAAGGATTCAGTTGATATTAGAAGTAGCATCAAGTCGAATAAAGAAGAGGAAAAGCTGTCAGAACCTCTACTGAAACCCATTCTAAGACATTTTCCCTATCCACAAATACTGAAAAAGCAACAAGAAGAAGGTAAGTATCAAAAATTTTTATCTATGCTAAAATACTTAACCGATAACATATCACTTGTAGAGGCATTAGAGCATATGCCAGGATATATAAAATTCATGAAAGATTTGATCACTAAGAAAATGCCCATTAGCTACGAGCTAGTAGATAACATTTATCATTGCAGTGTGGTGATTACTAAATCTCTGGTAGAGAAAAAGAAAGACCCTGACACTTTCACAATACTGTGTACTATTGGGTCTTTCAACTTCACTTGAGCACTATGTGATTTGGGGGCTTGCATCAATATCATGCCCTTGGCCGTATTTAAGCAGTTAAAATTGGGAGCTCCTAAACCAACCACCATGAGGCTAGTGATGGCTAACAAAATAGTAAAGAAGCCTGTTGGTATCCTTTATGATGTTTTGGTAAAAGTGTATTATTTTATATTTCCTGTTGATTTTGATATATTAGACTGTGAAGTGGACTTTCAAGTCCCTATAATCTTGGAAAGATCATTTTTGACAATATGCAGGTCATTGATTGATTTAGAAAAGGATATATGATTTTGAGACTCAATGACGAACATATGACATTTAATGTTTTCAAATCTATGAATTAGTCAGACAAGTAGAGAGTGGTGCCTTTGATTAACGTGGATGATGAAGAGACAGAATCATCTTATGATACTGATGCAGTGAGTTTGTGGGATGATGGTTCTGATGTAGTTGTTCCTGTTGAAGAAAGATTAGGTGTTGAGACACTTGTAGCTGTGATTATGAATATTGATTCTGAAGATATTGAGAAGTATGAATAGCAAGTAGGTGCACTGTAGGTGAGTGGTTATAACTATGCTCGAAAGAAACTTGATCTAGATTGAAAAATAAAACTACTCCACCAGCTCGCCCATCTATTGAAGAACCACCAGTGTTGGAGTATAAATCCCTCCCATCTAATTTGCAATATGCATTTCTCTGGGCCAACAACTTCTTATCGATTATTATTGTAGCTGATCTCACATAGTCAAAAGTTGAAGCATTATTGTAGTGTTGCAGAATTTTAAGAGGGCCATTGGATGGTCCATTGTAGATATTTGTGGTATTCCACCTTGTTCGTGTACTCACAAAATTCAGCTTGAATCAGATTATGTTCCATCTATTGAACACTGATATCGACTTAATCCCCCTATGCAGAAGGTGATTAAGAAGTAAATCATTAAATAGTTAGATTTTGGTATGGTATTCCCTACTGCAGATAGTAAATAGGTTAGTCCGTTTCAATACGTTCCAAAGAAGGGCGGAATAACTATCGTACCTAGTGAGAAGAATAAGCTGCTTCCTTAGAGATAAGTCACTAGATGAAGAGTATGCATGGATTACAGAAATGTAAATACTTGGACTCACAAGGACTACTTTATGATACCGTTCATGGATCAGATACTGGGTAGGTTAGCAGGTAGAGAATGACATTATTTTCTTGATGTGTACAGCGGTTATAGTCAAATTACTATTGCATTGGAAGACCAATAGAAAATCACTTTTGCATGTCCTTATGGGACCTTTGCATTCAAACGAATGACATTCGGGCTGTGCAATGCCCTGACCACATTTTTGAGATGTATGATGTCCATTTTTTTTGATATGGTGGAAGACACCATTGAAGTTTTTTTGGATGATTTTTCTATGGTGGGGGACTCTTTTGATGAATGTCTAAAGCACTTGGCAAAAGCTCTACAGAGGCGTGAAGAATGCTACTTGGTACTCAATTGGGCAAAGTGCCATTTCATGGTTAAATAAGGAATTGTGCTTGGGCACAAAATTTTAAAGAGAGGCATAGAAGTTGATCGAGAAAAAGTGGAGGTGATTGAAAGATTACCTTATCCAATTTCTGTTAAAGGGGTTTGGAGTTTTCTAGGGCATGCAAGTTTTTACAGACGATTTATCATGGACTTCTTAAAGATTGCTAGTCCAATTTGTAAGCTACTCGAGAAAAAGGTAAAGTTTGATTTTATTAAGGCATGTAAGAAGGCTTTTGAAAACTTAAAAGAGAATTTGGCTTCGTCTCTAATCATTATGTCTCCTGATTGGTCTTTACCTTTTGAAATTATGTGTGATTCTAATGGATTGTCCTTAGGGGCTATACTAGTCCAAAGGAAAGAGAAGATCCTTCATCCCATCTACTATGCTAGTAAGGCACTAAACCCTTCTTAAAAGAACTATACTGCGACTGAGCAAGAGCTCTTGGCAGAGGTTTTTGCCTTTGAAAAGTTTAGATCTTACTTGATTAGGACAAAGGTGATTGTGCACATAGATCATGTAGCATTGCGGTACTTAATGGCTAAAATGGATTCAAAGTCAAGGCTTATTCAGTGGGGGCTACTATTATAAGAATTTGATTTTGTGGTAAAGGACATAAATGGCATAGAGAATCAAGTTGTGGTTCACTTTTCTAGACTAGAGGAGGAAGCTATGCAGAAGATTGATAAGGGTTTGGAGATTGATGATATCTTTCTAGACAAAAAATTATTGGTAGCTTCCCAAGATTTGATTCCGTGGTTTGCAGATTATGCAAACTACTTAGTAAGTGATCTAGTCCCCAAAGATCTCTCGTATCAGAAAAAAGGAAGTTCGTGCATGGGGTAAGAAAATTTTTCTTCGATGAGCCTTATCTTTTCAAAATTTGTGCGGATGGAATCATTCATAGGTGCATACCTGAGGAGGAAATGATGAGCATTCTTGAGGCATGTCACTTATCGCCAGTTGGGGGTCACCATGGAGGGGCTCGAACAACTCATAATATCCTGCAATGCAGAAACTATTGGCCGACCATATATAAAGATGCTCATGACTATGCTGCTACCTGTGATCAATGCCAATGATAAGGTACTATTGCTAGAAGACATGAACTACCTATGAACCCTATCTTAGAATTGGAAGTGTTTGACATATGGTGTATAGCTTTCATAGGACCTTTTGGAGTTCATGTGGCATGAAGTACATACTTGTAGCTATTGACTATGTGTCAAAGTGCTTGGAAGCAATTACTCTTACTAACAATGAAGCAAGGAGTGTCACAATATTTTTCAGAAATAATATCTTATCTCGATTTGGTATGCCACGTGCTATTATTAGTGAGGGAGGGTCACATTTTTGCAATTATTTATTCAAAAGCCTGCTTGCAAAATATGGAGTGAATCATAAGGTGGCTACACTTTATCATCCGTAAGTGAGTGGACAAGTTGAAGTATCTAATAGAGAATCAAGTCCATATTGGCAAATATTGTGATTGCTAATCGGACTGATTGGGCAAGTGGGGTAGATGATGTATGATGGGCTTATCGTATAGCTTATAAAATTCCCATAGGTTCTTTACCTTATCAGCTTGTGTACGAAACATATTTCTATTTACCAATTGAACTTGAGCATAAGGAACTATGGGTGTTGAAGAAGCTAAATTTAGAGCGGAAAGATGCAAAAAAATCTAGCTTGAATGGCATAAATGAGTTGGATGAATTCTAACTTCGAGCATATAAAAGTTCAGCACTTTAAAAGGAAAAGATGAAGTTGTATCATGACCGGAAGATTGAGAAAAAAAGTATTTGAAATAGGTGACCAGGTGCTACTGTACAAATCTAGACTTTATTTGTGTCCAGGTAAGCTAAAGTCTAGATGGTATGGTCCATTCACTATGAAAAGAGTGTATCCTTATGGTGCATTAGAAATAATGAAAGATGGCACAAATCCATTCAAGGTAAACGAACACATAGTAAAGCACTATATGAAAAATGCAGAAGAAGTGAAGGAGCTAATTGATGTTGACCTTGATGAAGTCTGAGTAATCAAGGCAATTATGTTATGCTGCAATATTGAATCAAGAGCCACATGGAAGGCAACCCATGTGGCTAATTGGTAAAATCTAAGTATCCAACCAATCCACGTCATGCCACGATGTTAAATCAAGATCTGCGTGGAGTCAACCCATGTGTTTGTACTTATTTTAATTATAGGGTAATGTGTTTGTTCAATGTGCAGGACTAAAAGAATGCAGTTAAAATCTAGAAAAGATAAGAGGGCAGCATACAGACTCTTCACGAGTCGTATCTATATGGTAGGACTCGTAAGTAGAAGTCGTAATGACTTGGGAGATCAAGAAGAATAAAAAATTAAGTTCTAAAATGAATACGACTCTCGATACAAGTCATGGCCCCTAGTTATGGATTGTGACCAAAAGTCATATCCATTCCAGAACCTAGGTAAGCTTGCAGGCAATACGAGTCAAAGAAATGACCTATAAGCCAGGGTACGATTCATATACACCACTCGTACCCCGTCTTACTAGGTCAAATTTCTAGTTTGACCCAACCCAGACCTATAATTTAAAAAAAGGAATTAGACTCAATAGGCCACTCGAGAACCCTAACTCGTACCTGAAGTTTATCACCCTAAATCTTTAACTTTAACATGCAAAATCAAGTTGTTTCCAACTAATTATAAGTACCAACAATTTCAAATCAGTCATTTAGTTTGACTTTTAATGCAAATGTAAAGCCTCTACAATCAAAATCCTCCATTCTACACTGACCAAATAAGTTTTCAACTTATTTCTAAGGCATTACAAAGTAAATTAAGTAATCTATGCTATGGTATTCATTGGTTAAGTACAATTTATGCATATATTAGGTGTATTGATAGCATAATTTAGATATATGTGTTGAAACTTAAAAGAAGGGGTTGAACTAGGGTTTAGAAATGGGTTTTTATGTGTTTATATGTGAAATTGCTGGATATAGCTGAATAAAGTAGTGGGTAGATTTTGAATTTCATTGGAGTCAAAATTTGAAAGTTGGACTTCTATGTTGCAATTGATATGGAACTCCTTACGAATCTTACCTATAGTTATAGGAGTCGTAATGAGACTCATGACCACTAACAACATGGAAATCTGACAAAGTTAAAGTTTTGGAATGGATACGACTCACCCGTATGAGTCGTAATCAGACCTTATGACTCGTACGTAGTAATCGTACCCACCTGGGAAGGAAATAAACTAAACAAAAAGTTTCTGAACAGCTTACAACTATTGGTCACGAGTCATAACCAGCTGGTATGACTGGTGAGGAAGAGTCGTAAGCTAGCCAATAAATAATGATCATGTACTGTTTAGGGTTATGACTCACGTATACAAGTCGTACCCACTGGGTACGACTGGTACCCACCACTCGTAACCAACTGAAATTAAGGCACATTAAACTTTTAATTTGAATTTTTACTTTTCTTTTCTTTTTTTAGTTACTAACCTTAGTATATTTGCAGGAAAAATGCCTCCAAAGACTGCATCTTCATCCAAAACTGTGGCAAAGAAAGAAAATAAACAAAATCCAGTAGAAAGTGAAGAAACTAGTGCATCCATAAGCTGGAATGAAAGTAGCGAATATGTTTATACTAGGACATCTTCCAAGAAAGCTGCACAAAAATTAAAAGCAGTATCTAAAGCTAAGTGGAAGAAAGTCGTTCCCCAAGATTCTAATACTCCACCACCAAAAGGAAAAAGAAGAAAGAATGCGACTGTTTTACCTCCATATACACTAGTACCAAGTAATGATGATAATGACGAGGCTGAGTCTAGTTCAGCCGAGGAGACTGCAGAGAAAATCCATGGTCCTGAGATTGAGGCTACCCCGATAGCTAGTAAGGAACCCCTACTAGCACTAGCCCCTACTCTGGTGCCTATTGTAGAACAATGGTGTTAACCCAGTATGTAGGCGATATAAAACATGGGGTTGTCTCAGCTACTAGGAGGAAATATCAAGAGAGTATTATATGAGGAAAGAAGGATGACTACTATGGGTATGGATGAAGTGCCTACACTTGCAAAATATTTCAGATAGTATGGTTTTAATTGGATAATAAGAGCTTCAGTATGGTATAGTGAGGTATTGGTCCGCAAGTTCTGTGCCACCTATAAGGATGAGTTGATGAGATAGTACCCACAGGGCATGCTGTGGAAGAGAGGTTACCCTATTTCTTCCCTGAAAATTTGTGAAGTTTGAGTAGATATATCACCCCAAATGATTGGAAGATTTTTGTACAGCCTGACATATCAGACCCCATCTAACATAGTAGAAATGGATTATAGAATGGCAGAAATATGGAAAATCACCAACAAGGCTTTAGGTACTGAGGACAAGGTGATGATGTTCTGGTGGATAGCTGAGAGGATAACTGCACTTAGTAAACATGCCATTTGGGTTTCAGGTAGTATTGGGGAGTCACAGTAGATAAAGAAGTGTACCCTTAATTTCGAGGGTAAGGATCGATGGACTATATCCCATCACAGGCTATGTCTAACTACGGGGGATGATGTGTTGAGCCCTTTTTGGGCTGGGATGATAACAGGGTTTACACTTGGGTATGATTTTGATATTGTGGAGTTTTTAGATTGAGAATTAAGAGATAGAGCTGTTGCAGAGCAGAAGGCATTACTCACATACCCCTATGTAATCACGCAGATATGTTTAGCTTCGAGGGTATTGGAGATCCTGAGAGTCGATGACATGAGAGAGGCCTGCCAAACTTTTGATATTGGCCTAATTTGTGATGCGGTTAATCCACTAGATGGACCTATAAGGTAGGCAGCGAATGCTATGGCGAGAGACTTCCCACAAGATTATCATATAGATGTTGCTGCCACTGCTGAGGCCGCTGAGATGGGTACATGGACTAATACTGCACCTTCAAATGCAGTGGGTATGTCTAGTTCCCCACTAAAAGTCTAGTCTGTGCCACCTAGTACATGAGGGATGCCTCCCGATATAATGATGATTTATCAGGCTATGTGGATAGATGTGGTAACTCAGTTAGCTACACTCACTACAAAGGTCAACAACATGGAAGATGGAGTACAAAGTTGGATGAAATGATAGCTGGTGATATAAGATAGGAGCATAAAAGAGCACCTTGATGTATTTGAGTCGAGGATCACTCGATAGTTAAGTAGTGGAAAGACACCCGATGTTGCTAATATTCGAGCTGAGATTGCTGAAATAAAGGTAATGGTTGCTGAGTTATCTAAGAAGCTAATAGTTGCAGATCTTATTATAGAGACTGTGATTCCCAGAGTCGAGGTACCGAATATTTAGGTAGTACTAGCAGATAAGCAGGTTGAGCAGACTGAGAAAGAGAAAGGAAAGAATAAGAGAAAGAAGAAAGAGGCCAAATCTGTAAGGAAGTAGGCCGAATTTGATAGCACCCAAGATGAGTAGGACTATCAGACTTGGGTCCAGGATATGTCTATGGGAGTTGTTAATTCGAGTGCTCCGCTTTCGGTTGCTGAAGGGGTTGATAATATACCCCCTCCTATTGATGATCAAGTCTCGATTGGGATAGTTACTGAGAAGAGTGGGACCCAATCTGAGGGACCAGATACTGATGTTTATGCTCCGGAGACTTGAGCACCTAAATATAATTTTTTTGATCCCTACTTTCTTTATTTTTTTAGCATTGAGGATAGTCCAATGTTCTTAATTTAAGGGTGGGGTACCAAAAATTTGGGAGTAGCTTGAAAATTTTCAGATGTAGCTAAAACTAAAAGTCTGTCATGACTTGCAGGTTTGAGGCAGACAGTTGAAATAGGGAGTAAATTAGCGCGCCTATGGCAGCTGATTTTTTGAGTTTGGATTATGATTTTTATAGATTTTTGAAATTTTGGGTTGTACTTAAAATTTTTTGATTTCTTATTGTGATTGATAAAATACTGCTAATGGTTGTGGATTTTTGAACTGATCTTGTGAAAAGTTCTATTAACTATGCTAAAGAGTTGAAAAAGTTGAGCCGCCTTATAATTTTGCTTAAGTAATTGCGTGTTTTGTATATTGTGTTAAGACTATTGAGTAGGTACGGGTCCGGTGACCCTAGTCATTAGGTGTCCAGTAGGTGGTGGTTGGGTTTTCCGGTGACCCTAGTCATTAGGTGTCCAGTAGGTGGTGGTTGGGTTTTTAGTCTTGCTAATGACCTGGTTGTTTGAGTCATTAGGTGTGGTGATGAATCGTTAGGACTATCCTTAATTAAATTAGATAAATAGTGGCTTGACTTGTCTCTAAGTACGAGTGGCTTACTATGAGCCATGACGATAGGTTACAAGAGGTAAGGTTGAGTTTTATGTTGTCCAGTGTCCAATCCCATGGGTTCTGTCTTGGATACCACTAGACCATATGAGTTATATTGCCAGGTCATGTGTGGTGTAATGGGGTCGTATGGTTGACAGTGTGTTGGTGACCAACTCATTGACTTGGTGATGACTCAAGGGTACAAGTCGTATGTTGTGGTAACAAGTCAAGAGGTTGACTCGTAACCACCTACGGTTCTTTTTATAGTCTTAAGTTGGAGGCACTTTGGATATTTTTCACTTAAAACCCTTGAGGTCCCACATCCCTATAACACTTTATGGACATTCATTTCACACTTTACTAGATTAAACATCCTCTTTACTAAAGAAATATGTTTGAATGTATGGTTTTCATGGTGTTGTTATGGTTTTTAAATAAAGGTTAGGGGTTTTGGTTGTTCATTGATGGATATTGTCTCTCATGTTTAATTGTGGTTTCCCTTATTTTAATTATGGTTTTCCACATGTGGGTTCATGGGAATAGTGATTTAACTAAGGGTTCATGGTTGAGCCCCAAATTTGATGATTTTGGCTTTGATAATGGCATGCCCTCAACCCGTTTGTTAAATTTTCAATGATAATATTTTGTCATATAGTTTGACTACTCTTGGAATCTTTGCATTGCATAAATGTTTAAAAAAATATGAACTGGTTTGGGTTGGTTTTATATGATTTTAGAAATGCCTTTGTGGTCATTGTTTGATTATATGTGGTTTTGATTTAAATGGAAAACGGTGGAGTTTAATTTGGTTTAATTATTTATATGGCATAATTAAATCATCTTGCAAGCTCTAATTTTGGTATGATAATATCAATGGTTAATGACCAGTTAAAATACTCCTTGGTAAATGGTTAAAAATGTGTAAATAATTTAATATGGGATTAAAAAGGGTTGAGTAGCAAAGTCATGAAAGGTGGGGTCCTTGGGGAATCATCACTAGAAACTCACGCTTGCTGATGTGATGGTGGTCTTGGTGACCGTGTGCATTATGTAACACTTTATATTTTGGCCAAATACTTGTCATTCAGGTTTTTTTCTCCAGTCGTGCGACAAACACACATCGAGGCCCATTCAGCAGTGGGAGATGAACCCATATAGCCTATGGGTGATTTTAGGATGGCAAAGCTACACAACCCAGGTTAAGGATTTAAATGTATGCTAAACCTTGTTCCATACCCCAGCATGATATATATGTATATATGTATTTGTCATATGGTTATTTGATTTTATTTTGAATGATGGCATTACTTTATCTTTATTACTGAGTTATATGCTAGCATTCACTTTGCTATCCGTTTTCAGGTGTTGTATCACCATGTAATGCAGGAACTGGCCATACTACCATTCCTCTTTCTCAGTGACTTGGATTCAGCGACAACTTTGATTTAGATTGAAGTGGTGAGCTTCTACACTCCAGACGGCTCCATTTTATGTTATGGACTTCTTTTTATCATTGTTATTTCATTGGTTTGGTTTTTTCTATGGTCTGGGTCATATCCCTACCGGATGTTCTTTGATTTTGGTTAGAGGCTTTGTCAGACTACTATGGGCATGGGCGATGTCCTTAATAGTATTAGCATTGGTATTGGTATTGGCATTGGGATTAGTAATTATCAGATACTTGGCTGTGGCTATTTGGTTATGGTTATAGACTTCATCTAATGTCTTCAAATTACTATTGTTTTATCTTGCTATATGTTTGAAATTCATCCGACATGGGATGTAGGGTGCTTAATGGTGGGGTATTAGGGGTGGTCTCCGATCCTGGTTGGACTTGAGATACCTGACACAACTAGCCCCTGGTTTGAGTCATTTCATTTATACCTACAATTTGATGTCAGTAAGGAAATCTAGAAGTCTTACAAGAATTGTCGTGATTAGTTCTTCTAGAAATTTAAGGATTAACAAGACTGAATCAATGCTCGAAATAGATAGGATTCCTAGGATGATTTCAGGATTTGCACTTTTTTGGGCGTTGATAGAATCTGACTATGATTTCATCTCCTTCAGGTTCCATTCGCCCCCTTTTTGTCAAGAGAAAAATGAGTGTTTGAATTCTTTATATTATGAACATGAGAAAAAGTAGTCATTTGACTATTAATGTGTCCTCCATGTTTTTCCAATTGATGCATATTTATGCATCCTTTGACTTTTTATGGTGTCCTTACAAATCTTTTGTGTATTTCTATTATTTTTTGTGATTAGACATCCACTTCTAGCTTCTCTTCCATCTTCTCGGTAAGCCCTATAACTTTTTAGGCGTGAAATGTTCAATCTTTTGTGATTAAAAATCTACTTCAATAATTTATGAACTTTGAATATACACTGATTTGGTGTTGCAGATGTTCGAATAGATACCAATAATGCCTTTCGACCAGAATCTAGTTGTAACATCCCGAATTTGGTACCCAAAATGCCACACGGTGCTCAAGACCCCGAAGGACCACAATCTAACCCATGACTAATATTTGTATTGAGCATTGCATAACATACTGTATAAATGCAGAAAAAGGCTGAAAGGCCATAAGGTTCAAATATCTGATAAAAATATAATTTTTGAATAATACGGTATCACCATACCAAAACTAAAATAACTATCTGAACATGCTAGTCTGAAAGTCTGTAAATTGTCTGAATAAGGAGTTGATGGGACATGTCACCAACTAACCCAAACTAATTGAATAAACCCAGTACTGAAAGAATGATATAATCAAATAATAACATTCTCAAATGATGAGGATACACTGCTAGTCTGGCTGCTGAACATCTGATCTACTAAGGATGCTCTGGAGCTCATACTTTCAAAACTATGGTATAAAACACCATAGCGCAAATGCATCAGTCCGATTGAATATGTTGGTATGCAAGTGAGGTAGGCTGAATGCAAGGGGTTTATATGCATGAACAATACTAACTGACTGAATAACATATACGTGAGAACACATGCATGAATACATGAACTGTAACTAAGATCATGACATCACTGAATTTGAATACTAATAACATAAGTTTTTGTATAACTGATATACTATCATATGAATGACTATGTCTAACAGTCCTATTTCTGATGGAACTAGATGAGTTTCGTACTGAGCTGGGTGACTGTATCTGAAAATCCTAAATTCTGTAGAACTATCTGAGATCTATTACTAAAATTAAGACTGAGATGTGGGAAGTAGTCATTTAACCGATATGCCCTAAATGAGATAATATAATTGAGTTGGGGTCCAATCTGTAACCCCAATCGGAAGGGTATCAATATCGCATCAATGGTAAGGACAAGCTGTGAGTATTCTTTCATCTAATAGGTACTCTAAGGAGAATAGTGGGACCCTCATCTAACAGGTTAAGCCACCCCATCTACCCTCAACTAGCAGGTTTGATGTCTCAACCTACGCTGGCTATGTAGTTCTGGAGCGCAGGGATTTCTTCTAAGAATCACACCCTCTAATAACAAGTGAGTTCCCATCCTTGGGCTCACTCGGTGCTGAATCCTGCTCCCATCTTAATAGACACTGAACATAATTAACTGAACTGAAGTGGACTGTGTTCATTGAATTCTATTGACTGATGGAATATTGGTGAGATCTGATAACTAACTGAGAATACTAAGATTACTGAGATTACTGAGTTTTTCTGAGTCATGTGACTGACTAAATTCTACCGAGTTCTGAAACTGACTAAAAATACTACTTATGATGGCTTGATTGAGATTATCATGAAACTAACACTGGCTCTAGGTATACAACTAAATTGTCGGATATAAGTACCCCTAGGACTCGATAGCATGAAACTGATAAGACATGATACTTCTTGACACATGACCATAGTCCACAATTCATATGACAATCATTGGGGATTTTCATGAAGTATTCGCATGCTATAAGCTTACACATGATAGGAATGCATGTAAACATATCATAATTTCATAAGCCTAATCTCATGAGCGTTACCTCAATCTATTACAAAGCATAACAATAACATGGGAGTCATATCAAACATAAGGGAGAAACATGGATTCATTAATTTTGGTCACAAATGAGTCATAAGGCATAATTCCTATTCTCTTAGGCATTTTATCAAACACCTTGCAAGCATATCTTTAGGCTTAGGCATGAATATTGAAATAATACTTTATGGCAACATTTTACACTTCCAATGCAAGAATTTCAACCACATAACAACATATTTTCATGATAGTCATTACATACTTCAACTTGGAAATCAAACAACAACATAAACATGGATATAATTCAATTCATACCATGGAATCCAAAGTTTATATTTCAAATAAGGTTTCTTGAGCTTCATGGATGAAAAGAACCCATGAATCAACACTTGACATACCTGGGTGGATGATTTCTTGTAGATTGGTGGAGGAAAGATTGAATTCTTGACTTGGAATTAAACACTTAGGGTTTCTTATTTTGGGGATTAATATTTGAGAAAAACCCTAATTTGTTGTTATAGATGAATAAAAAAGTTATGAGCTCTAGTCTGGTATAATTAGGGGTCAAAACAGGTGGAAAAAGACCCAAATACCCTTTTAAAAATATCTTAAAATCATTGATCAGAAGTGGCGATGGTTTGGTCGACGGTCCATCGCTGGCTTGACGGTCCGTCGGTCCTAACCGTCGCACTTGGCCAGAACCTAAACTTTCTACCTCATCTGCAATGGTTTGGGCGACGATCCATCTCTAGCTCGATGGTCTATCGGTCCTGGCCATCGCACTTTACCATAAGTCAAGATCACTGCCTTAGTCGTGACAACTTGGGCGATGGTCCGTCGCTAGCTCAATGGTCTGTCAGCCTGACCGTTGCTTTTGGGCAATTCCGATAGTTCTCTGTAAAACGTCCATAACATTTTACTCCGGTACCGGATTTGGGTGAAATTGGTTTTGTTGGAAAGCTAATTCAATTTCTCACATGATAATTAGGGAAATTCTATCTGATTTAAACATTAATTATTTAGAAAGTCATCACTAACTGTTCTAGAGACTAGATATGACTTAAAGAAAGTTAAAGGTATTATAATATCTCCCCCTTGGGACATTCATCCTCCAATGGGACTGGCTAGACTGGGAAAGCTTATAGAATGATCCTACTTAAGGGAAGTGAACATAAAAAATGTCTATATAACTAGAACTTCTGATATACTAAAATCTCATACTGAATATGCATGTCTGATTCATGGATATGTGATGGATAGTCTTCATGAACGCATGATTGAAATTACTAAGAAGGTGAGTTTCTCGTGATGAGAATGCATATCTGATGCATGAATATGTGACTGGCATGATACTTGAACATATGACTGGATATGCAAAGGTATTTGATACCAAGTTTATAACTGAAATTATAACATGGAACTGAATAAGCTTTAGGAAAGCTATTACCTTGGGCTGAGTCTGAGTTTATTGAGAAGAGGTGAGGATACATAGTTCGCATGTCTACTTCTTCTTTCTAGGTAGCTCCCTCAATGGACTGATTCCACCAAAGAACTTTGACTTGAGGGACTTTTTTGTTAATCAGTCTACGAGTCTGGTAGTCAAGAATTTTACTGGAATCTCTTCATAAGAGAGGTTGTTCTGAATGTCTAAGCCTGCTACCGGGACTACAACTGCTTGGTCACCCATGCACTTCTTTAGCAAGGAGACATGGAGCACTTGATGAACTGAGGCTAGATCTGAAGGCAATTCGAGCTCATAAGCTACCTTGCCGAAATGACTAAGAATTTTGAAGGGACTGACATGTCAGGGACTGAGCCTTCTCTTCTTGCCAAACCGCTTCACTCCCTTAATGGGAGAGATTTTCAAGTACACATAATTACCAATCTCGAACTCAAGATCCTTTCTATGCAGATCTGTATAAGACTTTTTTCGGGACTGAGCAGCCCAGAGTCTTTTTCTGAACAACTGAACTTTCTCTAAGGTGTTAAATACTAAGTCAAGCCCTACTACTACTTCCTCACCCACTTTGAACCAACCGATTGGAGATTTGCACCTCCTACCATAGAGAGCTTTAAATGGAGCCATTTGAATACTAGAATGATAGCTGTTGTTGTATGCAAACTTAATCAAAGGCAAGTGGTAATCCCAACTCCCCTTGAAATCAATTGGACACGCCCTTAGCATATCTTCCCAGGTCTGAATATTCCTTTCTTCTTGACCATCTATCTGATGATGAAAGGTAGTACTAAAGTAAACTTAGGCACCAAGATCCTTTTGGAACACTTTCTAGAAAAGAAAGGTGAACTGGGTACCTCTATCTAAAACAATAGACAACCGAACACCATGTAATCTGACCAACTCCTTGATATAGAGTTTGGCGTAGTCCTCATCTGAATAAGAGGTATGGACTGTAAAGAAATGAGCTAATTTGTTCATCCTAGTACTATGACCCAAACTGAATCATACTGATGAAGAGCACGAGGCAAACCTGCCACAAAGTCCATGTTTACTTCTTCCTACTTTCAAGTAGGAATACTAAACTCCTACATGGACCCACTAGGCTTCTAATGCTCTATCTTAACCTGTTGAAATGTAGAGCACTTAGCCACAAACTCTGCAATATCTCTCTTTATCCTACTTCACCAATAGATCTCTTTCAAATCATGGTACATCTTAGTGGCCTTAGATGAATCAAGTAGCACGCACCATGCGCTTCTTCAAGAATTTATTGCCTTAAGTCATCTACACCTGGAACACATAGAGAACCCCAAAAATGCAAAATACCATCTCTCTCTTGGGATAAAACCTGTACTTTTTGATCTTTGGTTGATTCTTTTAACTTAACAAGACTAGGATCTCTATCTTGCTTTTCTTTCACCTCGGATAGTATAGATGAATTGGATCTGTTCTGAACCCATAAAATACCTTCTGCTAAATCAACTAAGTGGACACCTAGTCTAGAAAACTGATGGACTTCCTGAGCTAATTTCTTCTTACTGTCCTCAACATGAGCAAAACTACCCATAGACTGTCTACTAAGAGCGTCAGCCACCTTGCCCTGATGATAAAGGACACTTATGTCATAATCTTTTAGGAGCTCTAACAACCTTCTCTGATGGAGATTAAGATTTTTCTCAAAAAAGACATACTGAAGGCTCTTATAATCTATGAACATATCTACGTGAACACCGTACAAGTAATGCCTCTAAATCTTTAAGGAAAAAACTACGACTGCTAAGTCAAAATCATAAGTCGGATAATTCTTCTCATGGGGTTTAAGCTGTCTAAAGGCGTAGGCTATGACCTTACCATGCTGTATGAGGACACAACCCAAGCCTACTCTGGATGCATCACAATACACTACGAATTTATCTGAACCATCTGGAAGAGTCAAAATTGGGGCTGGGTGAGTCGAGCCTTCAACTCATGAAAACTCTTCTCATAAGGATCTAACCACTAAAACTTGACTTTCATCTGAGTCAATTATGACATAGGGGATGCAATAGAAGAAAATCCCTCAATAAACCATCCGTAATGGCCAGCCAAACCCAAGAAACTCTTGATATCTGATGGAGAGATGGGTTTGGGCCAGTTTCTCACTGCTTTGGTCTTTTGAGGATCAACTTTAATGCCATCACCACAGATGATATGACCAATGAATGCTACTGACCTAAGCTAAAATTTGCACTTATTGAATTTGGCAAACAATTGATGATATCTGAGAGTCTGCAATACTATTCTGAAATGGTCTGCATGATCACTCTCACTACGGGAATAGACAAGAATATCATCTACAAAGACTGTGATGAACATGTCTAATTATTGCTTGAACACATAGTTCATCAAGTCCATGAAAGCTGCTGGGGCCTTGGTAAGGCCAAAGGACATAACTAAGAATTTGAAGTGACCATATTGAGTATGAAAGGATATTTTTAGAATATCACATTTCCTAACCCTGAACTGATGATAGCCTGATCTGAGGTCTATCATAGAAAAATAGCTAGCACTCTAAAGTTGATCAAACAAGTCATCAATTCTGAAAAGTGGATACTTGTTCTTGATGGTGACTTTATTGAGCTAGCGGTAGTCTATACACATTCTGAGAGAACTGTCTTTAGGAAGTCATTAATCCTTATGAAATTCTCTCTGATTTAAACATTAATTATTTAGGAAGTCATCACTAACTCTTTTGTAGAATAGACATGACTTAAATAAAGTTTGGGGTATTACACTACTAATGATCAGTCCTTAACAATCACACCGCTTCATATTTATAAAAATCGAAACCAATAGAAAAATTCACTACAAATCTTCCATATTCTATGTTAACCATAGAGGTCTGCACTATTGCTTCTCTAAAGCCATTCTTTCAGTCTCTTGATATTACTCATCTACTTGAAATAATTTTTACCTGTGTATTTATGTTTAGATTTTTTCTAATTCCATTATTAAAGTTGTGGTAAATCATTAGCTAAATTAGTTTAAGAATTCAAGTTTTCTCTTTGTATGAAATTTTTTAAGTAAAGTTCAGGTCTTTCCACCCTCCCAAAATTCATTCAATTATATAAAACATGTGAACAAAAAGGCCACACAGACTATGATACTTAGATTTCACATGCTCTTAAGGCGATGTACTTCTCTTTTGTAAGGCCTCGGTTTCCCATAGAAAGTGCAAGGATATTCAAGGATTGAGATATTTTTATGCACAGAACCCTTCAACTGATCATATGCACCAACTAGATTAGCCTCGTGTAGAAATACAAGGCAAGGCTACCTACAATAGACTCTTCTGGTCAAGCCCCTCATATAGTGTGACTTTTAGTGCATGTGTGTGTATATATATATATATACACAAATTCAATAATAATAAAGAAATCTGGACGTCTTACAATAATTATTGTGATTAGTTATTCTGGCAATTTTGGAATTACCAAGACTAAGTCATTTCTCAAAGTTGATGGAATCCGAGTATGATTTTTGGATTTTTAACTTTTTGGGTGTCGATGAAATCTTAGTATGATTTCATGTCCTTCATGTTCCATCCATCCTATTTTTGTCAAGAGAATTATGAGTGATTAAATGCTTCTTGTTATGAATGTGAGAAAAAGTTATCTTTTGACTTTTAATGTGCCCTCCATAATTCATTAATTGGTGTATATTTACTAATCCTTTGACATTTGAGGTCTCCTTCGTGTTTTTAATTTTTTCTATTTATTTTGTACTTTTAAATTTGTTCTATTAACAATTATAAGAAAATAATATTAACTTAGAGAAAATAATTTTCTATATACATATAAAAAGTTTTTTTCAAGGTCAATGGAAACTTAAGAACCCAATAATCAATATGTGGGTCCACCCTTGAAAATTGAGTATGAAAGAGAGGAAGAGGATCCATTTATAAGCCAGTAAGGGTTGCTATTTATAATGCATAAAGTTATTTGCGAAAGCATCAATTAGTTAGTTTGTTCCCTTGTACACATGTATTATTCAACACAATGCAACAACCTATTTTCATCCACATATATGTGAGTATATGCTGTTCTTCTTTTTTAGAAGGCAATTTCCAGTCTAATGATTAGCTTATAACTTAGGCAATTTTGTTAAAAATGACAAGAGTTTTAAAATGAAGAGTAGGTGACTCAAGTTTTAATAATTGAGTGTAGGTAACAATTACTTTATTATAGATTAAGAAAGTTGGGGATGTTTGAGAATATACCACTAGTTTTTTAATTACACCTTGATCCAAATGTAAAACCTAATATAATTAATAACAGAGGGAAAAACACGTGTTTCTCTATTTTCTCATTTATTGTTGTTTTCTCTCTCTTAATAATTTTGTTGTTCATTTTTGCTACTTCTTCATTCATCATCTTCTTCTCTATTATTATCATCATCTTCTTCATTATGATAATCATATTATTCTTGTTGACCATTATTGTTGTTGTTGTTGCTGCTACTACTACTACTTGACTAATTTTTTAGGTCCAATTTTGTTTCGTACATCATTTTGGCATTACTTCTTAGGTGACTTTGGTAAGTTAAATTATGATTTTGTTGAATTTTTCATCTGGGTACACTGCTATTGCTATTTTTAAAATAATGGATAGAACCTAAACATGAATTAAGCATAAGAGTCATCTATTTCAATAGATGACTCATCTAGTGCGATAGATAAGTCATCTGTTGCAATGCAACTCATATGTTGGATTCATGTTTATGGTTAAATAGTGATGTTACATGAATCGAATTAATGGGACACCTATTGTAATAAAAGAGTTATTTGTTGCAATAAAGAAGTCATCTATTGAAACTGATTACTCACTTCTTGCAATGAAACCTGAAGTTGATTACTGTAGATGTGTTATCTATTGAAAAATGTGAGTTATCTATTGAAATAGATGACTCACCTATTGGTACTTATTTTACGTAACTATAGAACATGAGTCACTTGTTACGACACAGGTTAGTTATCTAATGCAACATGTGACTTATCTATTGGAATCAGCTTTAAAGGTTCTTTAGTATTGTAACATCTATCCTAACAGGTGTGTTATTTGCTGCAGCAGATGGATAATCTATTTCAACAAATAAGTCACCTATTCTAATAGACAATTTATCAATTGGAATCAGCTTCAGGTTCTATAGTACCATAACATTAATCTCAATAGGTGAGTCATCAGTTACAATAGATCACTGATCAGTTGCAACATACTATTCACCTATAGCAACATATTACTCATCTATTGGAGTTCATGTTATAGTACTATAAAATTGCAATTATTTTTACTATCATGTCATTATTCACTTTTCTAACAAATATCTTTATTTAGGTACCAATAAATAAGGGATCAAAAACAATAAGGGTGGGATTGTCATGGTTAATGGATTGAGAAGAACAATTGATAAGTATAGCGTTGGAAGGAGGGTGAAATGATAGAGAAGATAGCTATGATATTCAAAAGTGATGTTTCGTATGATGATTTTTTGAACTTAATCATCAGTTATTATGGAATGAATTATCAACTGGATGAACTTTTCATCCACTATATGTACAACAACTTTGAAAAACAGAGGCTACGACCTTTCAAGATAATCGATCAAGTTCGGTTGCATGCTTATATAAGTGATTCAGCTAGGAAGGTGTTAAGGGTATACGTGGTTGAAAAATTAAGAGAGAATGAAAACCAGAATATAAAAGAATAAGAACAAAAAGGCATGTTTGTTGATCTGGACATGAATATTCCAGATGATGTTCAAATACCTACACCCATTGTTGCGAGCAATACAATGGGCAATTCTTCTCAATCAACACCGTTGGGCAATCGTCAAGATTATGAGACTAGTTTTTTCAAGGGAATTTCATTCAAGAATAAGATATAACTATCTACGTTTTTGTTTATTTCTCTCAAAAAAGCTTTTAGACTAAAGAAGGTGATTAATTCAAGCAAATTCTTTTCTTTTAGATGTGCTAATAAAAAATACAAGTGGTGGTTGAGGGCTGTGAAATACTTAAGTTCTAACAGATTTTCCATTAATGTTTATGAAAAGTATCACACATGTGGTTCAGAGCTTATTATAAAAGCCATAACCCTTACACTACGGCAAAGGTCCTTGATCAATATTTCTAAATAGATTTCTCAATGGAAAAGGCCCTTCTACAAGTGATATGACCAATTAACTCCTTACAGAATTAGGTATTATGGTTAGTTATTGGAAAATATATATGGCAATTATGATTTACAAGGACATGGTTAGGGGGGCTCATCAGCATAGGTATGCAGTTCTTGATGCCAACCATTATATTCTTGAGTCCACAAATATCGAAAGTAAGATGCCATTTCATGTTGATGAAAATAGAAGGTTCAAGTACTTTTTTGTATCCTATGGTTCTTTGATACCTCATTTGCAATAGTTGAAATAAGAAGTAGCCATCGACGAGACTTTCTTGAGGAGAAAGTATGGAGAAGTTTTGCTATCGGTGGTGGCTCATGATGCAGCAAGTCATATCTTTCCTATTGCTTTTTCTACACTGGATAAGGAATATTATGTCTCGTATGCATATTTTTATGAAAAATTGTGAAGCTGTGTTAAAGATACCGAAGAGTTGTGTATTATTTCCGATAGGAATCTAACTAACCCAAAGATGGGTTTAATTTTCCACACTTCAACTCACTTTGGTTGATGCATGAGGCATCTTGGAGAGAATATTTGAAACAACTTTCACAATGAAATGGTTGTGTATTTTTTTATGGAGAAACTAAAGCATATGCTATAGCTGAGTTTTTGACCATTTCAATCAAATAAGGGAAATGTCACCTAAGGTAGCACAACATCTCGATCGTGTCAGATTCAATAGATGGAGAAGAGTATTTTGTTTGGTAAATAGGTACATTATTATAAATTTAGTATTTTGTTTGAGTTATAAGTTTGTAATACTGTATGATGTCGTACTAAGTTATTTTTTATAGGTAAAATATTATGATGTTAAACATAGTTAAATTAGTGAATTCATTATTTGGCGTTGAAAGAGAATTTCCTATTGTGGCATCATTTGATGATATAAACAAGAAGTATGCCAAATTATTGCACGAAAGGCATATGCAGTTCGCAGACACATGAATCAAATTTTTTCTAGAAGTGGAAAAATAAATATCAACGAACATCTATTTGATGAATAGGTTATTTGCTCATCAAAGATTAGATTACAAATTGAGTATCAACGGTCATGGTAATGTTGCCACGGTCAATCTTTGAACAAGATCATGTATATGTATAGTTTTTGACTTAGAAAAAATACCTTGTGCACATGCTATGGCATCGCTTCGAGCCTAATATGGTGCATAATATGAAACTTAAATTTATGAGTACTCATCTCCATATTATTAGCCGGAAAGATCTATAATAGCATATATTGATAATATTAATTCAGTGCCTCCTGAAGAATCTTGAGTTGTTCCTGTGGAGCTTTTAGAGAGATTAATACCTTTTCAATTATTAAAATAAGCACTATCAAATTGGGAAGAAGACGATATAAGAGGAGGCGTGGAGTTAAAGAATCATTTCCATTAAGAAACAATAAGTGCTCCGAATGAAAGAATGATGGCCATAAAAGAACAACATGCCCGAATCGTAATGCACCATGATCGTTGTGTAGTAAAACTTGTGTTATTATTTGTTATGGACTTTTATAATTTTAATTCATTGTTGGGAATGTAAACATTATTATTTCTTATATAAAAATATTTTTTTATTAACGTGTGCATCAATAAAAAGAGGTAACAGGAAGGAAATACAATAGACAATAAAAATATTTTCAGCAGATTACCCATCTGTTGCAACAGATGGCCATTTGTTGGAAAAATACAATACAATTCATCAATCTGGATTGTGTTCAACCAACAGATGACCAATCTGTTGCAATAGATGGCTAATATATTGGGAAAAACTCAAAATCCTTGCTATTGGAGTGTGTTCTTCAAACAGATGGCACATCTATTAATAGATCTATAGGAAAAGAATACTACAGTTCTTGCTATTAGTTTGTGTTCTTCTAACAAATGACTAATCTATTTAAACTAATGGTCCATTTGTTGGATGAACTCAAAACTCTTGCTATTGCTATGATATTCAAAATTTTTCTAGACACTCAAACCTACCTCCAACCCTCATCATAGTAAGAGAAAGAAATAGACAAAATGAAAATTAAATAAGAAATAAACTCAACGTCTGACCAAGCATAGACTTTTTCAGTCATTACATCTAAAAATACAAAATAAAATAAAATAAAGCATACAATACATTAGGTTTACGTAGAATCCTATATAAATAAAAACAAAATATATAAACTAAAAATAAAAAATATAACCTAATTGTTATTATCATTATTATAATTAATATTATTTTTAATCGGCCAATCTTCAAACGACCATATCAAGCCCCTCCACATCCTTTGAATATCACGAACCATTCTTACTCTCATGGTACCCAACTCCCATTGGAGTTCGATAACCTGTATTTGAAGTTCCTGCATGGTGTCGCGCAGAATCACCATGTCCCAAAATAGATCAGCCAAATTAGAACATGCATTCATAAACAAATAACATAAAACACTAAAGAAAATAAAAGATTCCGAATGTAATACTACATATACTAACAACTAATAGTTTTACAAAAAATAAACATACCTCAACAAACAAAAAAAGAATCTGCCCTTTGAAGAAAATGCACTGAACATGTAATATTATTTTTATGAAAGACAAGATGCAAGAAATAAATAAAGTGGAGTGGACTGAATGAGTAAGCTGGGACCTATTTATAGTGGATTTAATTTTAATTAGTTAGGCAAAAGTCACGATTATTCGCCTCATTTTTATTAATTACATACCTTGATTAAATAAAATTGGTGACTCTTTGATTATTTAATCTAACTAGTGTAAAGTCATGACTTTTCATATTTTTAATATTAATGTTAGTTCTTAAAATTTAATAACCATTTTTCTTAAATAAATAATTGAAAACTTTTAACCTTTTCAATAACCGTTTATAAATAATAACCATTTTTATTAAGTTCTTCCAACTAATGGTCCATTTGTTACAATAGATAACCAATCTTTCATAATTGATTACCCATTAGTTGCAATTGATGGCCCATTTATTGAACAAATGGACCATATATTGCAATAGATAAGTTATCCGTTTGAAGAAATCAAGGCAATCTTGTAACTGGTTTGACTTCTTCCAACAGGTGATTCATATATTGTAATAGATGGTCCATCTGTTGGAAGATGTATTTTGATTTCTTCCATCACCTGATTCATCAGTTACAGTAGAAGTGTAATCTGACTCATCAGCTGTTTTGACTGTGTTAAGAGAAAAAGTCATGACTATTCACCTCTATTTTAATAATTTTATTCCTTAATTAATTCAAACTGGTGTCTTTTCAATTATTTAAATTAAAAAATAGATTTAACAAAAAAAGAAAAGTCATTACTTTTCACCCTTTTAATACTAACATTAATTGTTAGAATTAAATAACCATTTACATTTTTAAATTGTGTTATCATTTATTTTCATATTAATTATTTAAGAACCATTTTTCTTTACTAGATAATTGAAAAGTCATGACTTTTTATCTTTTCAATAACAATTTTTTATTAATAACTATTTTTAGTCAGTTCTTCCAACAGATGGACCATCTGTTAAAATATATTGGTCATCCATTGAAAGACATCGGCCATCTATTGAAATAGATTGGTCATCTGTTGGAAGAACACAAGCCACTGACAAGAACTATATTGTGTTCTTCCAGCAGATTTATTGCAATAGATGTACCATCTATTGGAAAAAGATACTCCAGTAGTAATGATTTTGAGTTTTTCCAACATACTACCCATATGTTTCAAAAAATTGGTCATCTATTGGTTGAACACAATCCAGATTGATGAACTGTATTATGTTCTTCTAGTAAATATCCATCTATTGTAACAAATGAGTAATTTGTTGAAAATATTTTTGTGGTCTGTTATATTTAGTTCTTGTTACCTCTTTTTATTGATGCAAAAGTTAATAAAAATATATTTTATATAGTAATATTTTATATAGTAAATAATAACATTTACATCCCTAACAATGAGTTAAAATTATCAAAGTCCATAACAAAAAACAACACAAGTTTTAATATTACAATGATCATGGTGTATTACATATCCATTACTTGTTTTTTCTTCACGGACATGTTGTCCTAAAGATTTCCTATTTTCTGCAATAGATGGATCATCTATTTGAAGAACTTAATCCAGCAGTAGCACAGGTTTCTCTAGACCAGGTTTTCAGTTTTTGAGATTGTTGCTACCTTACACAGAAGATTAAAAAGAAAGGTTTTAAAGATGGTTAGCCTTGGAGCCTCCGTAGTTTTGTACACTACCTTATGATGGTAACTGAAGATTAAACATTTTTTTAATACTGATGGGGCAGGAAGAAAAATGTACGTGCGGATAGATAGATCCACTTTCATGTGTGGGAGTAATGTATTACTAATCAGGTTATCGTGACAACACACATGAAGCATAATGTTTTTGTGAATAAAGTTTTTTACTGTTTAGGGATTAATCCTTCAAAAAAGATCTTGCATTTTATAGTTAAGTTTTATAGGTGTGAACTAATAAGGCCAAAGAGACCAAAAAGGTGGTGTTGATATTCTGTTATAATTTAATGATGGATTTGCTCATGTTTATGCGTCAAGTTTTGAGAAGTGATCAATATTTGATGGCAGTGTAGGGATTTTATAGTTATTGGACAAGTTTAATGGTGTAATATAGTTTGTGAAGGCCTTCAAAGCCTCCTTAGTGCAACAACCTAGAATAGAAAACCAATACAAGTTCCCCTAGTCCAAATTTGTATAAATGAGTTTCTCGGGGAGATGATTATACAGTAGAAGGTGCTTTAGGAGAATACCTACATGGTAAAGGGGAGTTGCTGAAGACTATATCATGTCAGACCTTATTAAAAAAGAAACACAGGGTTGCAAGCAATGAAATTCTAGCAAAACTGGCAACTAAAATTGACTTGGAAGATGAAAAACCTTAATGAGTTCCAAATATAAAGTGTATCCAAAAATAAAAATCCATCAGTCGTTGTTGAAAAAAATGGTAAAGTGGACTGGAGTTAGAAACTTTGCTAGGTAACTGTGACTAGTTAGCATGGCCTGAATGATCACCTCCAAAGAAAGGAACAAAACTCCATGGAAGTAGCTTTGAGTTCTCTGAGGTTTGGATAGATTTACAATCAAGAATAAATTGATCTCCGTGATAAGGGTTATGCTATGCCCAAGGGTCAAAAATAGCAAAATATGATTTTAAAGCCTCTTAAGTGAGGGGCAATGTTTTTCTATTCAAGTATTTCGTGTTGGTCTACCTGTAAACAGCCTAAAACACTATTAAAGGAGCACTTGGTCACAATATCATCCCATCTTTGGATAAATACATGAATTAGAGAGAAGATAAGGAACCAAAGGGCTAAAACTAAGGTTCTTGGTTCTTTAACTTTACTTTATTATAGTTTTACTTATGAATTCATCTATGGTGATTCATTGTAAGACTATGAGTGTCTCAAAACCTACATTCAAGGTTTGAGGCTACAACATAATTGTGTAATTATGGTTTATAGTTGGTTTATTTGATTATCTGGTACTTGATTGTTTTTACATTCTTGTTTTACTTTCTAACACACCATGAAATTTAGGATAAATTATAGACCCAAAATAAATTAACCATTGGAGTGGAGGGATAGAATTAGGAATGAAAGGAGTTTGGATCATGTTCTTAATAATTAGAAACTATTTTTTAGAGGATGATTTGTGATTTGGGTAGAGATATATCTAAATACCACACTTGATTTACAAAATTGGAAGATATTTTAATGCATTGATGTTAAGAACTCACATCAATGCTCAATGATGTAGTTGTGAGATTAGTTTGGGTAGATCACTTAGATATGCCTATTCCCAAGTTATAATATCAACCCCATATTTTATTAATTATGATAAAAACCAACAAGGACTACAAACCATAGTTACACATACATGTGAAGTAAGTTCATCAAACCTTGAAGCCCGTGTCATTTTTTACAATCCTAAGTTAGTGCCATTATTATTTTCAAAATTTATTTATAGCTTAAAAACACAAATTCTTAATTGGTTACACACTCGCACTTACTTAATCTTACTAGTAAAGCAAGAATTGGGTAGTTGCTATGCATAAGTCCATGTGGGTTCAACATTCGGTTGGTTTGGGACACTGTATTACTTGTATAACTACGTACACTTGCGTATGTGTTAGAGAGTGAGAAGTTCTTGGTGCCATTGTTTGGGACTTGAAAAATTTGCAATTATCTTTTTTTAGTTTTTCTACTTTGTTTTATATGTGCTAACCACCTGGTCATAGCTTTTGAACCTGAAGATATAAGTCTAAATCTGAAGTTAGCTGGAAGGGAAAGGGATATGATAGTCTCATATACCTAACCTGAGCGACACTTACATCAAATAAGAAGTGAATTAGTACTTCTCTATCGCATTCCACAAGTCCAATAGGGTAAAGCTATTCCTATAGAGATTACCGAATAACTACCAGCCTACAAGATAATAAGTTAAGTATCAATCCCACCCACAACTAGTGCTACCTATATCATTTTCAAATTAGAACCTAGGGGTAGATTTGAGCTCAAATAAAATTTGATGTAGTTGTTTCTCAATGATGGCCAATTCATAGGCCTATTACACAAGGATCAACAAGTTCATATACATAATGTTTGGGAAATTAGTGATACTTTTATTCTTATTAGAGTCTCCACAAATTATGTGAGGCGTGCTCTCTTTCCTTTCTCATTACTGGGGAAAACAAAGAAATAGTTGAAAGCAGAACCTTCAAACTCTATAACTATTTGGGGTGACTAGAAAAAGAAGTTCTTCATCTAATTCTTTCTATCTAAAAAAATGCAAGGTCAAGGAGTGAGATCTTGAGTTCAAAAATAAGTCAAATGAGAATGTATATCATACATGGGAGATATTTAATTATCTTCTTTGGAATTGTGGAAACTCTTGGCCTATAACACTTTAGGTTTTGACTGTTAGAAAATTTCCTAGAATTCTAGTCTTTGGACCCAATATGACTCATAAGTATCACCCATATATTGGGGTTCGGATGGTAACGTCTAGTCGTATGATGACGAATGTGGGTTGGTAGGACGGATTTTGGTTACTGGAATAGATGCGAGTTAAAGGTACGAGTCGTATTTGTAGGTGCGAATGATTTGGTTCCTTATCTTAATCTTAGACTTGGTTAATTAGTTTTGATCTGACTAAGAGTGTCTCACCATGAGCAGTAAGCAAAGGTACGAGTCATAACATAGACTCATATGGTGGACAATGTCTAAATTATTTTTGGGTTTAATCTACTAGGGTTATAGATAAAGGATACAGATCGTATTCTTTGGATATGACTTAGTTGGATGATTCATATGCTGGATAGTGTTAGATCTAAAGGTTGAGGCAAGGATACTAGAGGAGATTACCAAACATATTGGTGGGTACGACTCGTGAGGGTTAGTCGTACCCTTGGGATAGGATTTTGTACAACTTAAGAGAGGGTATTCTGGATGTTTCCCCACTTATCCAAATAAGGTCCCATGACTTCTAACCTATTTGGGAGATTATTTACCCTAATATTCCATTCATTAACACTCATAAACTCTTTTAAACACTCAATAATTCTCTCAAAAGCTTTAAGGCAAGAAAAGCTTGGGTTTCAACTAGTGGATTAATTTGGGGCATGCCATGGTGATTTATTTCCCTCATCATCTTGGTTTAAGGCATGTTCTCTTTCCTCATTGTTACTTCTTACTAGAATCATGGTTTTTATGAATGTTTTCATGGCTTTATTGATTGTATGATTTTGGTTTTGAAAGATAATTTGGGGTTTTTGATATTGAATGGTTGGTTATAGTTTTCCCATGGTTTTAATTATGCTTTATGTGCATTAATGGTGGTTTTTACTAATTGGATTGCATGGGAATGGGTTAATGGTAATTGGAATTTATTTTGGTTATATTAAGCCCCCTAGTGTTTGGCAAAATACATATAATAATATTTTAATAGCATTGAGTACTTTTAATAGAACTCTTGCTTGTTTTAAAACTTCGTAAAGGAATTATGCATAGTTTAAATAGCTTGAAAGGTAAATGGATAGATATTTATGCTTTCGGGGTACATGGAATCCTCCAAGTGGTTTATGGTAAACGGAAGGGCACTTGGAAGTCCCCTTACACCTATATGTGGTTGTCTATGTATAGTACTTGCAAGTATGGTTGGTATGATGATACCAACACTAAATGGACTCGGTTAATAAATGGTAAATGGACTTTTTGGAGTCTTAGTAATGGTTTTAGTAAGGTAATAATGACGGGATGTGTATTAGTTATCTCAGGTTTTTCTTCCCTGGTTGTGTGGCTTCACGCACAGGGGCCATTTCAGCAGGGGGAGCTGAACCCATATAGCATGTGGGTAGATTAGGAAGACAAAGCTACATAGCCCAGGTAAAGGTTTTAATGGCATGCTAACCCCAATCCTTTTTCCCAGCGCAGTTATATATTTATATGGTTGTGTTCATATGGATGGTTTTACTTGACAAATGACATTATTTTATACATATCCTGAGATCATGTTATCATTCACCTAACAACCCATCTACTGGCGGCTGTATACCTATGCTATCCAGGAACCAAATATTCTACTCTTTCAACATAGTTATTAACTCGACGATCAATATTTGGACTAAAGTGATGAGCTTCTATCCTTTTGGAAGGATCTATATCATGTTATGGATATTTTTAAACAATCTAATTTTATTTGGGTATTAGTTTTGGCAATGGTTAGGGGCATATCCTAACTAAATTTATTACTCTTTTTGTTAAAGGCTTTGTGGTACTGCTATGTGTTGGAATGAACCGGATCCAAGATCGGTATTGGTGTCAGACTTGGCTTTAGAATAAGCTGGTGGGCTCACATCATTGAATAAAATTTCTTACTATTCTATCATCTTTTATTTTGGGATTAATTATATTATATTTTGGAACTTATTTGGTTATGGCTTGGTTTATGTCCTTTGGAATGGTTTGGTATGGTTGGGCGATTAGGTTTTGGATGGTTGGACTTAATTGGGTTGATCACAATTGTGATCCAATCTAAGAGTCTTCACCTAAGCTTTTACACTATCTTGTAATATGCCCAAACTTCAACCAACTCAAGGCAGGCGGTTGTAGGTTGAGTTGGGTAATAAGGGTGGTCTTCGGTCCCGATCAAACTTGGGAAACCCATTATGACAAGGCCTTCAAGTAGGTTATGTCAAGTTGATATCAGATCCTAGGTTTATGGTCGATTGAGAGTCCACACAGCCGTATCGAGTAGAGTCTCTTTTAGGGGTGTGTAGTGCGCTATACTCATAAGGGAGAGGCTACAAGGCATTTAGGAATGTTTCACTTTCTTGGTACTTAATTTTCAATCTAGGAGTCCAAGTCTTGGAATCTTCTCTAATCCTTGTTTGTTCGACTGTTGGATCATGCCTCGTAGATCTGGAATGCAAGGAAATTCTTTTATCCCATATGGAGGTAATATTGAAGGGTGCACCTACTTTTGGGGTTCATCTTTGATCTCACGATCCTATCCATGATAGTTCTGGAGTTCCACCAGTTGTTACTAGTCTTCCTCAAGGCGAGGTGACTAATGCAGAATTTCAGTAGTCTATTTATGTTATTTCTTAGATGGTCACAACTCAGGATGAGTTGGGTGCGACTGGTGCTTTGTCTGTTGAGGCCACAAGGGTTAGCCTATTTATAAAAATAGGACCTCTAAATTTTTCTCGAGTGAAGATGAAGGAGGATGCACTTGGCTTCTTGGATAAATACCTCCCTAATAGTCTATCTGTTAACTGTGTGATGTGCATCTATATGCGACTATTGTAAATCTTTTTATGGCATTAGTAGTGGGGACATGATAATCACTGCTAACAATTGCACGAACTGGATGAGTAGTAGCTGGTAATATACTTATGTGCCATGTATGTATGAGATCTTACTTAATTCCCTGTATGTGTTGAATCTAGAACTTGCCCGGTTAGTCTTACCTTGGTTGAAAGATAGGGGTTAGGAAAGGATCATAGGTCGTTTTGATCTTTAAGTCACATTTTTTTCCTAAATGACCTTCCCTGTATGCATGATATCTATTGATCCCTATTTTGAGCCTGAATTGACCATTTCTTTCTATGACACCTACTACCTTTCTGTTTAGATCATAATGAACCTATTTTGACCCTGGTCTTCCTTGGACACTATGCACCATGACTTAGGAAAACAACCTAAGTTGAGGGTGACCATCATAGGGGTGCGTAATGTAAAATAGGTATGAAGAAAGGTTGAATAAAAGGAAAAGAATAAGTGAAAAAGAATAAAAAGTTGAGTGATGTGGAAAAAGAATAAGAAAAGAAAAAGAATGAAAAAGAAAAGTCACATCCATCCTAAATAATGTGTGATCAAGAAATGGAGAAAAAGAAGAAAAAGGTTAATAAGTGAATCCCAAAAGTTAAGGTAGTGCCACGGAGGCTTAGTCACTATAAATGCCATTGAATATTATACCAGCGCTTAGCCTACATTACAAGTCGAAGAAAAGACCTGTAGTGATCCTAACTTACCTGTCTGGACACCTTGGTAATGAAAATAAGGGAAAACATATGGTATTTGACATGCATTGATTTGAATTTCTTTCTGAGAGTGAGTGTCTCTTGACCGTCCCCACATTGACATACTTGATTTCATATATGAGTGAGGGACTTTTTTGTTGTAAGGGTGCATCGGTTGCATTGCTAGCTGTTTACTTGTTTGGATAGTGTAACTTGTACATACGCATGGTTATTGTTCTGAATTGATGCCATATCTTGATTCCTTTGTGTCATATTGTTAATCTTTATTAATATGCAAAATTGGATTTATAAGTAATTGAAGGTAGAGAGTGGCATAAATTTTGACCTAAACTTGATAATCAACTGTGATAGGTATCTTATGTGTCTCTTGGTTAAGCATCGTAGTATGGTGTTATATAGTTGCTTGAGGACAAGCAATTGCTTTAAGTTGAGGTTGTTGATGTTCTAGATTTTTGTAGCACATTTAAGACTTTTTAACTTGAAATAATTATAAGTTCTTAAGTAATTATTGGTGTTTTTGATATTATTACTTATGATTTTGTAGAAAAGTCAAGGATGGGAGGAAAACATAGGAAAGATGAACAAAATAAGTAAAATTTGGTACAAGTAAGATGATATGAGTCTAATGGCATTTCTTACAAGCCTTCAGAGATGTGGTAAGCTACCAGAAAAAGACATCAGGAAGAACAATGAAGAAGAGTTGCTGGATGAAGGTGACGACATTCTCAATATGTCGTCACAAGCATAGAAAGGCGTCAGAAGATGCCGTCAAGTAGGACAGATCATGGTGAAATAAGCTGAAGGTCTGATGACATTTGCTACACGCCATCACTCCTTTGGTAAGCCATCAGAGGACATTGTCAGAGTGAGGCAGAACAGGCTAAGAAGGCACGACTTCTGACGACATATCTGAGACACTGTCAGAAGCCTGACGATCAACACCAATATGCCGTCACCTAAATACGAGCCCAACTGTGATTTTGTTATTTTATTACCTTAATTAGGCTTTAGTATATATAACAATTTTAAGGGTTTTTAAATTTTCAAGGTTTCATTATTCAGAACAAGAACTTTGGAGAGAGAAACACGTACATGGTTCTCTTTCATCAATTATTCTTAGTTTTCTTTCTTATCAACTATTCTTGGGTTTCTAACTTGGGATTTAATTGAAGAAATTGCTTGTTGTTTTCCATTTATACGTAAGTTGATTATTATCATCATAAATTCAACTTGTGATTTCTTTCATAAAAGTTGAGCACTATCATACCCTGACAAACAACTCTAGAGGGGATAAATCATATCTTGGATAATATATAGCTCACACTACAATGGATAACATACGAAAGAGGGGGGAAAAGTTGTATCCTAGGGTATAGCTAGCACCCTTAAGTCGTACCTAGGACAGATTATCCAAAACCTAAGAATTTTTGTAAGGGCCAAGGTTTAGGGTGTTTCATTAATGTATGCTTCAAGAGATTTTTTGTTGCTTATGTGTAGCATTAGGTGATTTGGTACTCTTATGGATCGATTGTGTAGTGGTGAGACTTCATCTTTCAAAAGGCTCTGTCATTTCACTTGTTTTCTTTATTTCTAAGTATCACTTTTGGATCATTTTTATCATAGTTGGGGGCTTGTCTTGACATAGCTAGTATTTCTTCTTTTAGAGGATTATTTGGATAGTAGTGGGATGATTGGTTATTTTTTTTAGACTCTTAGATTTTATTTTATTCATCTACTTTTTTTACTATTTTAGTTGGCTTCCATTGGATTCACTTATTGTTATCTAAAGGTTAGACTAAGGGGTGGTTTCCTGCCTACAGTAAGCTTGAGATATCTGTTAGGACTAGTCCCTTGTTTGGGTCATGAAAAGCTTGGTATCAGAGCAAGGTTCATGGTTGTTGGGGGTCCACATAGCCATGTCTAGAAGAGTCCCTTTATGGTTATGTCATGCGTCATACTTATAAGTGCGAGGCTATAAGGAATGTAGGAATGTTTTCCTTTCTTGTGTACTATTTTAGGCTATAAAGTCTAGTTGTCATAAAAATTCCCTAACTCTTAGCTTACTGATGTTTATGACCATGCCTCTCCAATGATTTAATGGTCGTAGAAGCTCTATTGAAACCTCTGTTCTATCTGAGGAAAATATAGAGGTAACTCACTCTATTTATCTATTGCAGGCTCGGTCTAGGGTCCCTACTCCTGACTATACCACTCTATATAGGGTTTCATCGGTCCATACTAGTAACCTCGAGCTTTACAGGCTGGTGACACTTTTTCTCAGTAACCTCATGGAGATATCTCTAATGCGAAGTTTTGTTAGTCTATTCATATAATTACCAAACTAATGGTATCGCAGTCTCGTTTACCTAATCATGTTAGTTTTGCTGTTAATTCATCTAAGGTCATACGTGTTAGCTAGTTTATGAGGTAGAATACTACAACCATTATAGGCTCTAAGGTTGAGGATAATCCTCAAGGGTTTGTTAATAAGATGGAGAAGATTTTCAGGGTTATACATGCTACCAATTCATAGGGTGTGGGATTTGCTACTTATCAGTTGAAGTATGTAGCATACCAATGTTATGAGAACTGGGTAGTGATGAGGGGTGATGATGTTGAACTGGCGGTGTGGGATGAGTTTTTAGGTGCTTTTCTTGATCATTTCTTCTCTCAAGAATTAAGGAAATCTAAGGCCGAAGAGTTTATCAATATCAGAGGGTAAGGCTGCTATGTTGAATAATGATATAGAAATCTCTAGGCCAGTAGTTTATATGTACTAAGTAGAGGGTGAGAAAAAGAAGTAGTATAGATGGGAGAGAGATAGAGAAATAATTTTAGATATTCAAAGTAGGGTGCAAGTCAACAAAGCATTAGGAGTGATGGTAGATATTGGACAAAGAAGAAGAATTGAGGAAATTCATATTCAACAGTTAGTGCTACTTCTCTACCATCCCTCCCATTGTTTTGCTGACCTGCACCCTACTTTGAATATCTAAACTTCTTGCTCTATCTCTTTCCAATCTATACCTACTTCTTTTTCTTATCCTTCACTTGCCTTTTGGTGATCGTTATTTTTAGGATAGTAATGGTCCTAAGACATAGGTTTTCCAGTCTCATGATAGCGGAGCTTAGTCAGCCCCACCTAATCTGCCTTGTTGATATTATTAGGCAGCTTCACCATGGTTATTATAAAGAGGAGAGAAATTTAAGTTTCAAATATGGTCAGTCTGGCCATCTACAATGAAATTATCGCATAGCTAAAGTTGTCACTAGAGATAATAAGGTTCCGATTCACATTTCATCAACTCTTATGTCTAAGGGCACTATTTCAGTTATCGCCACTCACCGAAATTATCTCAATGCACTTGCTACTCATTAGGTATATGAGGCATCCTTCGATGTTATCAGTGGTATGTTACAATTTTTCTCTCATAATGTTTACTGTTTGTTTGATTTGGGTTCTACTCTATGTTATGTTACTCCTTATATGGTTGTGCAATTTTGTTTTTTGTCCTAAAAATATTTTTGACCCTTTTTCTATCACTACTCTTATGGGTGATTTTGTTGTTACTAAAAAATCTATAGGTATTCGGTGGTGTCCATCTTTCATAGGGAGACATTGGTGGATTTGGTAGAACTTGATATGGTTAATTTTGTATCTTATGTATAGATTGGCTTTACTCGTACCATGATTCTCTATATTCTAGGCCCCAAAAGGTCAATTTCCATTTTCCTAATAAACCGATAATTTAATTTGGGAGGAGTTCCTTAGTGCCCAATAGGAAGTCTATTTCAAATCCAATAGCTCAGAAGTTTATTACTAAATGATGTCTATGTTATATAGTTAAGTTTAAGGATTCTGACTCTTAGAGTACCTCTTTGCAATTTGTCCCTTTGGTTAATGAGTTTTCTAAAGTTTTTCCTTATGACTGTCTTGGAATTGCTTCTAATCAGGAGTAATTTTGGGATTGATCTTATAATGGATACCCTTTCTATTTTTGTTCTTCCTTATTAGATGGATCTAACTTAACTAAATAAGCTAAAAGTGTAGTTAAAGGTTTTTCTTTATAAGGGTGTCATCTATCAAAGAGTTTCTTCATAAGGTTCTTTTGGGATTTTCATGTCAAAGAAAGATGGGACTTTTTGAATATGTATAGAATATTGTTAGTTGAATAATCTTATGGTGAAAATAAGTATCCCCTTCCTAGGCGTGATGACCTTTTCGATCAACTTTAGGGTACTAGGTGTTTCTCTAAGATGGATCTTCATTTGGATTACCATCAATTGGTTATTAGGGAGGTTAATATTCCTAAGACTACTTTTTGAACTTGGTACAACCATTATTAGTTTTTATTTATGTCATTTGGGTTGACTAATACTCTAGGTTCTTTCATGGATCTTATGAATCAGGTGTTTAGGAAGCTTCTACATTTGTTTGTTATTATATTCATTGATGATATCTTGGTATACTCTTTACATGAGGAGAATCATGCCAATTAACTCCAAATTATGTTGCAAACTAGTAAGGACCAAAAACTATATGAAATTTTTCTATGCGTGAATTTTGTCAACTATTGTGACCTTACTTGTGTATGTTGTTTCTAGTAAGGGGATCAAGGTGGATCTATAAAAGGTCAAGGTTGTTAAGAAGTGGCCTAGACCAACTACTCCAACCAACATTAGATGCTTCTTAAGCTTGGCTAATTATTATAGGAGGTTTGCGGTGAGTTTCTCATCTATTTTTGCTTCCTTATTGAGGTTGACTTAGAAAAGGGTTAAGTTTATGTGGCATGTTACTTGTGAGGGTATTTTTGAGAAATTGAAGGATAAGTTGACTTATGTGCCAGTTTTGACCTTGTCCAAGGGTACTGATGAGTTTGTTGTGTATTGTGATGCATCTTTATATAACTGGGTTGTGTTTTGATACACTATGGTAAGGTAATGGCCTATGCTTCTAGGCAGCTTAAACATCATAAGAGAAATTACCCGACTCACGACCTATACTTTGTGGTTGTGGTCTTTGACTTGAAAATTTAATACCATTATCTGTATGATGTGCATGTGGATATTTATTAAGACAATAAGAACTTACTGTATGCATTCACTCATAAGGAATTGAACCTCAAGAAGATACGGTGGATCGAGTTACTTAAGGACTATGACATGAGTTTCCTTTACCATCATGGAAAAGCTAATGTTATTTTTGTTTCTCTTGGAAAATTATTTATGTAGAGCTTAACTTATGTTGATAACAAGAAAAAAGGGTTGGTGAAAGATATTCACAGATTGTCTAACTAGGGAGTTTGTCTCATAGACTTTGAGGATTAAGGGGTGATTGTTTAGGAAGTGGTTAAATCATATCTTTGTACTGAGGTAAATGAGAAGCAGTGATTGGATCCTATACATATGCAAATTAAGAATCATATAGGTCAGCTAAAGGTATAGCATTTGAGATTAAGGGTGATGAGATAGTTAGGTATCACAAAAGGTTTCGAGCTCTTGTTATTGATGGGCTAAAGGATATAGGCCAAGGCTCATGAGTCTTGATATACAGTTCAACCAGGTTTGACTAAGATGTACCATAACCTAAAAAAAATCTATTGGTGGAGTAATATGAAGAGAGATGTGAACTTTGTAGCTAAATGTATGGTTTTTCAGCAAGTTAAGATTGAAAATTTGAGGCCTGGTGGAATGTCTCAAGAGATAGAGTTTCCCAAGTGAAAGTGGGTGATAATTACTATGGATTTTATTAAGGGTAATCCTTGATCTTTAAGTCGGTGTGATTCTATTTAGATCATTGTGTATAGAATGACTAAGTCTGTGCACTTTTGACCTTTGAGGACTAACTACTCAGGGGAGAATAATGCTAAGTTTTTAATTAAGGAGATATCTAAGTTTCATGGAGTGCTGATGTCCATTATTTCATATCGAGGTATATGGTTTTCTTCTCACTTCTAGCATTCTTTTTAGAGTGGTTTGGGTACTCAAGTGAACCTTACCGCATTCCAATTTCAAATGGATGGACAAGTAGAGCATAATTTTTAAACTCTAGAGGATATGCTAAGGGCCTGTGTGAATGATTTTAAGGGAAGTTTGGTTGACCATTTACCTCTTATTGTGTTTTCTTTAATCAACAATTATTATTCTTGCATTCAAATGGCTCCCTTAGAGGCCCTTTATGGTAGAAAGTGTAGGTATTCTATTAGGTGGTTTGCGGTAGGTGTGACTAGGATATTTTGACCTGATTTGGTTCACCAAGCCATGGAGAAGGTGAAAGTGATTAGAGAATATATTAAGAAAACTCAGAGTAGACAAAAGTCATATGAGGATATGAGGTAAAAGGAGTTTGAGTTTGAGTTGAGTGATTGGGTGTTCTTGAAATTTTCTCGTATCAAAAGAGTCATAATGTTTGGGAAGAAGTGGAAGCTTAGTCCCTATTACATTGGTCCATATCATATTGTGAGAAGAATTAGGAATGTCGCTTATGAGTTAAAATTACAATCAAGTTTTGCCTCTATTAATCTTATTTTCTATGTGTCTGTGCTGAGAAACTATGTGGCTAACACTTCTTTGATAGTGCTTATTGAGGATATTGGTGTTTTAAATTTTTTTTCTTATTAGGAGGTCTCGGTTGAGCTATTACAGAGACAAGTTCATAGGTTTAGGACAAAGTATGTAGCTTCAGTGAAGGTTCTTTCGAGAAATCAAAAGGGGAAACAAGCTACGTGGGAAGATGCAGAAGATATGAGAGCCAAGTACCCATTCTTATTCCCCGTGTTTGATGAAAATGCCTAATGTTTGATTTTTATTTTCCCTCTTGTAATATTCCAAATATTTCCATGGATTCTAATTCATTCTTTCTAATTGTCATGCTAAGTATCCTAACTCCTTATTCGAGGATGAATGATCCTAAGGATGGATACTATAAGACCCTATGAAAAAATTTAAACAAATTTATTTTTGACCCTTGCACATGCATAGTATCCATTTTTGACTTGAATTATATTAAGGGTTGTTTAAAGGGTGTTTTGGAAAAGTTTAAGAATTTTTGAAAAGGGTTTGGGGCAATTTTGTGACAACGATACAATAAGCCTCCGTGTTAAGGGTGTGGCACGAAGGCTAATCTTTACGACATCAACGTGCTGATGAGTGGTGAATTTACCACTAAATTGTACTCTACATTTGTGCACATTAGCATGGTTTGAATTAATAAGTGGGACATAATTATAATTGAATGCACTAATATTCACATTATTTAGGAACTAAGATGATACGATGGAAAGGTATGGATTGGAGCTAAAAAGGAGCAAAAGAGAGCAAATAATTGTAGATAAAAACCTGGATCAAAACATGGCCTCACTTATCGCGATCGTGGTCCTCAAACAGCGATTGGGGTTAGTCAAGATTGTTAAGATACTGTGATCATGTGCCATTTCCTTCGGTCGCGGTAGGAACTATCGCAACCTAGAAGAACTTGTAGCCCAAGGGAAGGAATGTAAATGCAGGCAGTCAATCCTAAATGTCCTCATAAAGACTCAAACCCTATTTCTTTAGGGATCATCTCTTCAATTCCCAATTATTAAACATTGTTCTTGGTTTTAGCCTCCATACTTGGAGAAGAAAATATTGTATTAATTTTGAGTAAAGAATACATTGGATTGTCTTCTAAGTGGAGAATTAGCAAACTCCCTTTAAAAATTTGTTTGAGTCCAATGTTTGAAGTAATATTCACTTATTCTCATATAAATCAAAGGAGATTTTGGGTATATCTTTACTTATTTATCTTATGAGTAGCTAGTTTTTCCTATTGGTTATGTATTAATAGGGTTAAAGTGTGTGTGGTTTGCTATTGTTATTTTAAATTAGTAGTTCATGTTGATGGGTTTTGTAAATGATTGTTGATAACATGGAATTTGTTAGTTAAAGCCTAAAATTTTCTAATTCCTATATCATCCATGACAAAGGGATGTGGGAAACCTAGATCCTCCGACCATCCTTGAAAGAGGGGTTGAAGGTGCTATGAGCATTTGTGAACAATTATTTAAATTATAAGTTTTTCCTTTTTTTTTTCTTATAGATAAGGATAAATTGCATAATGGCTATGACTTAGGCATCATTCTCGAAATAGGGATGCCTAAATTAAGGTTGGATAAAAATTATTGAACACACCTATTTGGTATTTAAAAGAATCAAAGGGTGATAGTTTGGTGCTTTGTTCAAAGGCTGTCACCAAAACCCCTAACTGAACCTACCCAAATTTAATCTACTAAAAGTGAAGTTGATTGTTAACACCCCATGTTGGCTTTCCTTAGCAAGGTATAACCCCAAGATTTGTGCCTAATTGATTATACTCTTGTTTGTCATAGCCCTAAATTAATACTTGAAATCCACAAAAAGTGATATTAGTCATGATATTTCCAAAACCCCCATTTTATTCTTCTTGTACTCTAGGTTTTAATTTGGCAAGTATCTATTGTTTCAAGATAAATCGATAGCCACTCACATTGTTCCTTGTGTATTCGACCCCGACTCAAAAGTTTGGTAAATATAGTAACAACGACCGTCTTGCACTTAAATTGACGTGTAAGTTGAGCATTATAAAAAATGGCTCCGTTGCTGAGGAACAACATGGAAGATTGACTTATTTTGGAATTTTAGCATACTTGTGTTAATTCAATATTGTAAATAAGTGTTTGTGATTTTCTTTTGTTTCTTGTTTAGGTAAATTTTTGTTTTTATTTACTTTTCTCTATGCCATCTCAGGACTACATTGATTTTGGTAGTTGGAAGTCCTATATTGACAATCCATTCCCATAGTGTGATGGACCCCACTTATTGTGAGATTGTAGATATGCTCCCAGGAAAGAGATAAAATCACCATCTCAATTCTACTGGGAGTATGGTTATTCTGTATAAGGTGGTCGAGATAGACATTAGAGTTATTGTCCAAATTCCCCTTCATCCGTTATGCTAAACCAATTGTTAGTTCTTCTTATGAGTTTGATAGGTATCATGATCCAATAATGCAAGAACAACAAGCCAAGTCCAATAGTTTTGAAGAAATTTTTCAAACAATTTTTTATTGGGTAAATACAATAGGGGAGAATGGGAAAGACATACATCAATCAATGGGGTAATATATGAATGAGATCGCCAAGATAGATGAAATAGGAAAGTAAACAAATTTTATAAGTACCATTCCCTTTCACACTTCCTAAGAGGAGGTGAATCAAGAAGAGAAACTAATCTATGTGATCAATGATATGCTTGGTAGTCAAGAGTCCTCTATGATTTTCCAAACAACCGAACCAAATATTGTTGAAGATGCCAAAATGTAAGAAATGATCCTAGAGTCAAAATAAGAAACCAAGAAAATCTCTTATGATGACTATAGGTCATTTCATGGTGAAGATGCTAATAAGGATGCAATTTGCAGAATTATGCAATGAACCTCATTCAAACAATTCACAACATTGTGATTAGAGGATGTAATGAGAATCAATCTACCTAGGCAAATAATGGATTGTGGGGAAAGAAGTACCATACCTATATTTTTCACTTTGACATTCCAAAAGAACACATGGAAACCCCACTATCAAAGGCTAAGGAACGTAATTTTTTATGTATAACTAGTGGCCTATTGATGTTCCCACCTTTACATATGGAGATAAACCAAAAATTTAAAGTAAAATTGAGTAGAAGGTTCAAGTCTTCAAAGTGGTGAGATATAATCTTCATCATCATGTTCCCACCTCTATTAGCTTCTCTTTGGAAGATTTGAATCAGCTGTCCCTCTACCTCTCAACTCATAGTAAGTGAAAGCTGGGACGGAGATTCAAATATTCTAAGTGGAAACAAAAATGATAGTAGGAGGGGTGCCTTACCAAAAGAGATGGGAAGCAATGCATCATGCCATGAAAGTTGCCCATATCCTTTCATTTATGCAAGATAGAGCAAATTTTATTTTGTTTTTCCGCATAATCCATTAAACTGTGGTACTATAAAGAATTTTGATTGAAATTGAAAACAGGAAAAGTGTGAAATTATCATGTTTTGAACTGAATAGGGGAGTGTAGGGACCTAAAATTGGTCTAAGTTTTCACGGTTGTAGCACGTGTCACTGTGACCGTGGTAGATGGGTGTCTGTGATAGCGGAACTAGGACAACGATCATAGTCAAAACATTTGAAAAAGACCATCAGACTGACTCTCCTTCCCCATGCCTTATTTCCAAACTTCCTCAGAATTCTCAAAGGTTTAACAATTTGTTGAGAATCTTAGAGTGTATATAAGTCCATTTTCATCCTATAACTTGGTAAGTGATCCGAACTCCCTCACTTTGATATTGATTTTGTCTTGGAACTAGTTGTTTAGTAATTGACATAGTGTTTTCAATGTAAAATCCATGTTTGTATGTGTTTATTGTGGTGATTAACTATTGCATTTGGTGTACATACCAATGGGAAAGTCTTGAATACCCATATTTCTGCCTAAACGATGATAGAATTGACGTGTACACCATGTTCTTAATCTGATGCCCCAATAAATTTATCGTTACTTTATTTATGCTTTGAGGGTATAATCAAGAATTTAGGGTATTAGTTTCATAACCATGAAAATCAATGTGTTGATTGGATCTAAATTTGGGATTAAAACTTGGAGTTCTTGAAGTTATTGCAGAAACTCACTAGAATGGTCTTAGTTACTGCGATCGCTGTCATCGAGATCATTATCATAATAACTGTAAATGTGGACTATGGTCTTCGATCATGGATTCGTAATATCGGTTAATGGACCACGATTTCCATAACTGAAGCCGGTTTTCAGCTGAGTCCAAAAATTCTGCATGCCCATTTCTCACCCCAAAACCCATTATAACATTGCCACATGAGCTTATCTTATTAATCTAGCATTGTTTTGATATGAAAATGTTAATACAGGCCAATATTATGATGTCTAATAGTACTCAACATGGGAGGCTATGACCACATCCATTTCATGGCTCTAGAATGCCACAACTAGTATTACAGTGACTTCCCAAGGACCAAACTACTCCCAGAGAGCGTTATCTAAATGAACAGGGTGCCCAAAAGTTTTTTAGACTTCTTCAATAGGCTTTCTACTACTGGATGGATATGCTTTGCCTTGGACTCCTGTGAGGGTAATGAGCACTTGTTTTGAGAGTTCTATGCAAATCTCAGAGTAGTCTCCTTCTCAAACCCGGTGATGATAATTAGGGTGAAGAAGGTAAATTTTGGAGTTGCACAAGTAAATGAAGTATATGTGCTCCTAGATACAGATATGGTTGATTTTTAGGTAAGGGGCTGTGAGCCAAGGACCTTGATAGCTAGAATTCTATACCCCAACAAAGATGTTTTTTGGGCTTCCACCAAAGGAGGGATCTTCATGCACAACTTCACAATATAGGCTAGAATTTGGTTGAACATCATATGCAATAGAGTTTTTCATTGCACACATATGACTTCGGTCACTAATTCGTGAGCTTTTATGGTAGCCTATCTTATGTCAGGTATTGCTTTTAATGTGGGCCAGATTCTGCTTGATGAATGAAGGCGATTCATAAATCAGGGTGGTGTACTTATTTTCTTTCCTTCTCTTAATACTAAGTTGTATAGGAGGGCTGAGGTAGAGGAGTATTCCACAGATACTTGGTTGAAACCAAGCTCCATATCACTCTACTCTAAATCAGGGGTGAGGATGCACCAAGCCAGCATAAAAAAAGAAAAATTGCATTAGGCAAGCCAACAAGTGAGGAGCCTAAATATCATAGAAAATTTGTGGTTAGGCCTCTGGAAGACATTGGTATTGATATCAGGGCCATCAAAGAGCTAGTATCATTTTTGCCATAGGGATCGATAGAGCCATTACTAGATGTCACTCGTATGCGTCGCTTACAGATTATGAGAAGTATAAGAAGGAGAAGGAGAAAAAAGGAGCCACTATTTCCATGCTTGAGAGGGCATACTCAGCATTTGCAGAGTCTCATAGGGAGCATAGGGACACAGATGACAAGATGAAAAAAAGGAAAAAAAATTCAGCAATCTGTGAAAGGGAGTAAACGGAATGCGAAAGGTACTGAAACTCCATGATAGGTTACCTTCTCCTAGGATTGAGAATGATGATGAGGCCCCGACTAACTGGTAAACAAATGATGCTGGAGGAGCTGATGTGGAGTCTGCAGGGGAGAGCAGTTGTTGAGAAAGATTCTGGGAGTATCCTTATCCCTTACTTTATTTCTTATACAGTGACGACGTTGTTATCCTTTCAGTTTGGGGTTCCCCTGGGTTTGTATTATTTTAATATATTTCTAGATAATTTTTATGTTGTTTTGATAACAATCTAGATGATGTTTTATTTTTGTTTTTGGAATGCTACTTTTGGGCATTCTGATGGTGCCCACATTTTCATGGATTAGTTATTGGGTTTTATTTTTATGTTTTTGTTTTACTTTAATTTTAATTTGATGTCGGTAATGCACGACGAGTTGTTCCGTATTATTGATTGAGTGTTTATATTCTTAATGGAAAAGCATTATAATTTGTGTTTTGAAACATAAATGCAGGGGAATTCTTAGTACCTGTGGCATCAAGATCACAAATACAAGGGAAGTCTGAGTACCTGTGGCATTGTGAACTTAGGATTGCACACATGCCATTTGCAAAATCTGAGTAGCCATATTTTTGGTTTGCCCATAGTAATAAAAAATGTTAGACTAAGGCTTTGGTTGTTGCCATAAGTTAGAAAATTGTGCACTGTGCAAATGCAAAACAAATAACCCTTTCCGTCCAAAAAATATTCAAAAATCAAGGGGCGTGGACATGAGTAACCTTGTAAAAAATCTTTTATGTTTTTGTGACTCTAAATTTTTTAACTTGTACATATTGATTGATACTCTATTTTTGTCTCTAATCTTAATGACAATTGATCCTTCTTGGTGAGTTCACATGACATGTGCAATGAGTTTGTTTCTCAAAATCTCATGTATACTTGTGTCATCTAGAACTTTCCCTTTAGTCTCTCAAGGTTAATTCTTATTGTATTTGGTTGGTGCGAAAATCTTAGGCCATCATTGTGACATTAGAAGCCTAGTGAACCTAAATAGCCTACACGTGAATAGATGTTATCCCTAGTCACCCATTTTGAGCCATTGGACCTTTCTTTAATAAAAACCCTTTACACACCATTAGCCATTCAATTGTTATCTCTCTTTTGAACCATACCATCCTTGAACTTATAAAATGCAACTTGAGGCTAAAATCCTTAATTCGTGTGGGGAATATTGAAGGAAGTAACTTTGGGCCACAGAGATGTTAGTAAGTGCTTAAGAGCTTAAACATTGGAAACCAATGATTATAGAAAAATTTGGAAAAAACCCAACAAAGGAAGGAATTGCATGAAATTTGCAAGAAAAAATATGAAAGAAAATGTTTGAAACAAGGAATCAATACTATGTACTTGTGTAATCATAAGAATGAAAACAAAGAAAAGTGGCCCATAGTCAAAAGATTGATCAAATAGTGTGATATAGATGTTCAAGGAGGGTGTAACCATATTGTTCCTAAATGATATCCTACCCTAACGAAAACCTATGTTACAAGCTTAAAAAGACCTTTTAGATCTCCAATTATTTTCTTTTATTATAGTAGCTATTAAAAATAGGGGCAAGTATATAGGATGACACTTGTTAGCATAGAGAGTTCTTGTAAGAGGGAGAGTTTTGTACTTAAAATTACTTTTTGCATTTTTGATAGCTAGGTGTGTGGAATATTTAATATTGTGAGGAGGCAGATAACATGTTGAGGTGGGTGATTTTGTCACCTTCTAAGAAATGACTCAAAATGAGTATAGCTTACTGATAGTCAAATGTGAGTCATTTCTCACGTACTGGTTATTATTGCATTATTGCTTTTTAAAGTGTTTTCACCCTTAATATTGCTTTTTATGCTGTGGGGTAAAGTAAGAATATCTTGGCCTATATGCAAAGAGCCACTTGTGCTGGTGTCTAAGCTTAAAGTAAATATGATCATTGGGCCATTGACGTTGGGAAATATGTGTATTGTTTAATAGTTAGAGATAGTGTTGCTTGATGACAAGTAAAGCTTAAAGTTGGGTGTGATGAATGGTGAATCTACCACTCAATTGTATTCCACATTCGTGTACAATACCACAGTTTTAATGAATAAGTGAGACATAATTGTGATTGAATACACTAATATTCACACTTTGCATGCACCAAGATGATAAGATGAAAAAATATGGATTAGAGTTAAAAAAAGGAACAAAAGAGTGCAAAGAATTACGGATGAAGACCTGGAGCAGAACATGGCCTCAGTTATCGTGATCACAGTCATTAGATAGCAATCAGTTCAGTCAAGATGGTCAATATACTGCGATCGTGTGGCATTGCTCGCGGTCTCTGTAGGTGTAATTGCAGAAAAGCTGGTGCAATCGCGGCTTAGTAAATAATACAGCCCAAGGACAGGATTGTAAATTCACACCACTAATCCCAGATATCCTCATATAGACACAATCCCTATCTCTTTAGGGACCATCCCTTAATTCCAAATTATTGTAAATTGTTCTAGTTCTTAGCCTCTACACTCGGAGAAGAAAAAACTGTATTATTTTTTGGTGAAGAATACACTCTAAGTGGAGAATAGAAAACTCCTATTGAAAATTTGTTTTAGTCCAAAGTATTAAGTAACATTTACTTTGGCTCTTATCTATCAAATCAATGGAGATTTTGGGTATATCTTTACTTATTTATCTTATGAGTAGCTAGGATTTCCTCTTGGGGTTATGTATGGAAAGGGTAAGTATATATGGGCTATTATTGTTGGCTTCAATTAGTAGTTTGTGTTGATGGTTTTTGCAAATGCTTGATGATAACATGGAATTTATTTGTGAAAGCCTCGAATTTCCTAATTCCTACACCATCCTTAAAAAGGTATATGGGTAAACTATATCCTTCGACCATTCTTGAAAGAGGGGTTGAAGGTGACATAAGCATTTGTGAACAATTACCTAAATTATAGGTATTCCCTTTTTGTTATCTTAGAAATAAGGATAAATTATAGAATGGCTATGACATAAGAATCATTCTAGAAAGAGGGATACTTAAATTGAGGTTTGGTTACCAATTATTGAACACACCCTTTTGATATTCAAAAGACTCAAAGGGTTTTACTTTGGTTCTTCGTTGAAAGGCTAGCACAAAAACAACTAATCGAACCTACCTATATTTAATCTACTAAAAGTGAAGTTGATTGTTACCACCCTCATGTTAGCTTCCCTTAGTAAGACATAACCCGAAGATCTGTACCTAATTGGTTACACTCTAGAATGGGTAACATGGGTTTTGTCACATTGATAAAAATTTGGCTTGTAGTCCTTAACCTCAACCCACTATAAAAATCTTGGTTTTTAATATGTAATTTACATTATTTAACATACCTTTAGAACATTGCATTACAATACAAGAGAATGGATGGTAAAAATGGTTTTGGAATGCTCTTGGTGTCCATAATTTTGGAATTTAAATGGATTTGGATAGTCAAATGGTTAAATAGACTAGTTTGTCATGATTGCCTTATCTTGTATGCATATTGGTATCATGATACTATGTTGGAAATTTCCTTAATATGGACTCCTTGGCTAATCGTTGAGTTTATTTGCAAACTATTTTAACTTGGGCATAAAGGGAATTGTGTAGCTCATCATAAGAATATAGGCCAAGGGAGACCCATACTGGATACCACATTTGCTGGTGTTGGGGTCTATGTAACCGTATGTCTGGATACACACTATATTTTAGATAGCTATCACCTTGGTGTCTTTATCCTTTCTTCAGTTTGTGTGGCTAACATGCACTAGGGCCTTTCCAATAGGGAGATTTTGACCTATATACCCCATAAGTGCCTTTAGGATAGAGTGATCTACACAATTGAGGATAATGGTTTAAACTCTTGTGTTCATGACCCTTTTCCCTATCTCGGCATCCTTTATATGTATATATAAATATTGTGCATATGGTTTTGAGTAGTTTTGTAATGCACATTATTTTATCCCTTTCTCATGAATTTTATTCTATTTCTTGCCCCACTGACTGTCCCTAGACGCTGCATTATTTCATGTCTTAATGTAGGGTTTGAGGTCTCTTCTATTTCTCCTGTGTAGTAATACATGATTTGGTACTCCAGTGGATCTGCTGTGAAGTGGTGAGCCTTCATCTTAATGAAGGCTCAGTCATTATACTTGTTTCCTTTATTTCTTAGTATCCCTTTTGTATCATTTTTATCATACTAGAGGGAGTGTACCGACTTAGTTGGTATTTCTAATTTTAGAGGCCTTTGTGGATAATAACGGGACTATTAGTTGGGTTATTTAGACTCTTATATTTTATTTGGTTTATCTATCTTATTTTCTATTTGTTGTTAGCCTTACCTATATCTATTTATTATGCTCTAAAGTTTATGATAATGGGGTGGTCTCTGCCCTATGCTGGGCTTGAGATACTCATCACATCTATACCCTAGTATGTGTCATAAAAAGATGCTTAAGGACTATAATATCTCTATCTTGTATTATCTAGGTAAGGCAAAAATGGTAGTGGACACCTTGAGTTGCATTGAAGTGAGTATGAGTATTTTAGCTTGTATTTCAGTTTCTTAAAGGCAGTTGGCATGTGATATTGAATACTTAATCAACTTGATTGTATGACTTGATATTTCACAACCAAGGAGGATTTTTGAAGGTTTTGAGTCGAGTACCTCTCTATTTGAGTATATTTTGGATCACAACTTTGAGAATAAGAGACATTGCATCTTCCATAATCAGGTATTGAGTAGTGATTCAAAGAGGCTACCATAAATTCCAAGGGAATTTTGATATTTGATAGTTGCATTTGTGTTTCGTAAGTTGATGACTTGATTCAATCAATTTTACGTGAGGCTTACATCACTAGGTATTTTATTCACCTTGATATAGCTAAGATGTGTAGGATTTAAGATAACATTATTGGTGGAGTGGTATGAAGTGATAGATGGCATACTTTGTAGTTCATTATCTATGTTATTAGTAGGTAAAGGTCGATCATTAGTGACCTATTGATTTAATTTTGAGATTACCCATTTTTGAGTTGAAATAGAGCGAATTACCATTGACTTTGTTAGTGGGTTGCCGCGTACTTATCATGGTTCTTATGGTATTTGGGTCATTATAAAGCAGTTGACCAAGTCAGAATATTTCATTCTTATTCAGATATCCTTAAACACCGAGAGGATAGTCTGTATCTATGTTAGTGCGATAGTCTATTTGTATGTTGTGCCTATATCTATCATTTTATATCAGGGTTGAGTGTTCACTTCTAGCTTTTAGGGAGTTCTTTAGGAGGAGTTGGATAATTAGGTGGATCTTAGTACAACCATTAATCCTTAGGTTGATGGGCAGTCAGAGTGGTCTATTTAGGTACTTAAGGATTGTTCCGAGCCTATTTTATGGTTTTAAAGGTTAGGGGGAGCCACATTTTCCTTAGAAGAGTTCACATGTAATAATAGTTATAATTCAAGTATTAAGATGACACTTTTAAGGCTTTATATAGTAGGAGATATTGTTCCTCGATTTGTATGGTGTGAGACATAAGATATTAAGCCACGTGGTACTGACTTTCTTCAAGAGTTATTTGATACAATTAGGGTGATTTTGAATTATTTTAGGGCAACTCAGAGTAGGCAGAAGGCTTATGCAGATCATAGGATTTGTTCCTTAAGACTTGGAGTTTGTGACAATATATTCCTCCATATCTTTCTAATGAAGTGTGTGATGAGGTTCGGGAGGAAAGACAAGCCCAACCCCAAATATATTGGATCCTTTGAGATCCTTTGCATAGTTTGTGAGATGGGTTAGAAGTTAGACTTACCCCAACTTATTATTATTGTCTATATGGTTTTCAAGGTTTCTATGTTGCGATGATACATTCCGGACCCATCTAATATGCTTATATGAGACTCAGTTCAGTTGGATAAACAGTTAACCTTCTTGGAGGATCCTATGCTTATTTTATCTATTAATGTTAGACGGTTTCTTACTAGGGATATTTAAGTACTTAAGGTTCAGTAGAGACACCTCTAAATAGAGAGGGTACTTTGGAGTTTGGGATCGAGATATAGACCCAATATCCTCACCTGTTTGAGGCTTCTGGTATATCCTAACCTTTTACTTTTGCATGCAAAAGTTCTTATAGTTGTGGATATTGTACTGACCTTCTAGATCAGTTTTTCAAAATTTCCAAACATTTTTTCCATTTTGAGCTTTCCTATAGCTGCCCAAATTCATTCATGACTTGCTGGAACTAACAGTTCCATTGCGGGGCCGTTTGTTTGGATTTTAAAGCCAAATCCCTACTTTGAAGCATTTATTGGTTTCAAATTGGCTACTAGGTGAAAACTTCAGTCAAACGACCTTGTAGTCATTTAGAACATTCCAACAGCTCTGAAATGTCAATTTTAGGTTTAGTGGACCCCCTTTTTTGAGTCTCGAGGCTCTTAGACTTATTTTGGACTATTGGCTGAAAGTTAATAAAAATGGTAAGTGGGTGTAGGGCCCACTTTTTGCCAATACATCCTCGGGTAGAAAGTTCGACTATGCCATTGAATCTAGAATGTTAAATTTAATATCGTAGCAAATTATTTTTGAGCATATGAGATTCTCAATAAATCCCAAGGGGTTGGTGGAGACTCACAAAAATTCCAAGTCCCCAGCTGGTGCTTGCTATCTGGTGTGACTGCTAATACAACCCTATATAAGCAAACAAGTGTCCCTTTAGCGGCACCTGGGTGCTTTAGCAGCTAGCATTAAAGCATCCTATGGTCCAATTTAGCAGCCTTACTCTTGGGGACGGGTACTGATTTAGCTGCAACTGGGCTCTTTAGTGATGGTAGCTAAATCAACTTTGTTTCCATTTTAGCGGCATCCGCATGCCTGGGAAAGGTATAAATGCCTCACTTAGCCAGATTTTCACAATTCTTTTCCCTTTCTCAAGAGAGTAAAATGCTAGATAGTGTAGGTACTTAGGAGAAACATTTGTGGTTGACTTTAGAGCTTTGGTATAGTTTTTTTACGTGTTCCTCCTTCAAATTTGAGGTAAGCTTCCTTTTATTTTTGGATTAAGCTCTTTACCTTCTTATACAATCCCATGAATTTTGGTAGCTTGAAAATGGAACAATTAAATCTCGGAATTCACCAATATTTTAGGGTAAATGTTTATGAGCATAGAGAGACATTATGTTAGTTTCAAAAGTGTTATTCCTTAAATGTGCCCCATATGGGATTTTTACTTAATTTGGTATCCGAAGCACAATTGTTCAATATAGGTATCATTGTTCTCATATTTATGTGTAGATGGTGATTTTAATAGTGTGGCACCTTGCGGAAGCTTCTCAGAAAGGAAAAATAGTGATTTAGCATATTCTACAAGCTTTTCTTAATCGTTAAGGTTGGTTAGGTTTACCTTCTTCAAAGATTGAGCCATCTCATAGTATGATGATAATATTATTCTAGATATGGGGTAGGATTTAGGTGTTGTAAGGAAGAATAAAAATATTTGGATTAGTTGAACCATTTAGGCTATATTCAAAACCACAAATTAGGAGTAATTATATTAGTTACTCATGTGTTTGGTGAATTTGGCTCGTAGACCATGTATATAATGAAATTTCCTGAGTTGCTTTTGTTATATGTCGCATTGACTAAGTTTTTCTATTTTTGGGAAAAAAATATCTTAGTTCTATTTATGTCTTATTCAACATCTAAAAATGAACTTAGATACCTTAGCCTTGTCCGAGGTAGAAGTTGCATAAAATGAATTTTGGGGATTATAAGTAGGCCACTCTGGTCCAACTTAGACCAATACTTATGATAACATCGACGATTTATTTGTACATGTTATACCCTTATTAATGTTTGGTTTGGGTCATGAGGAGATGAAATATATTTATTTTAGTATGATACTTGGATATTGAATGATTCATGTTAACTTCGGGTATTTCTTATATTCACAATTAATGATCAATGAATGTTAGATATGTCTAGTGTTATGGACTATATATATACGATTATTGCAATGGCTTCTGGATATGATTAATGATATGGCCTATCGACATACTTAATGACATTGATATTTATCTGATTAATGATATGACTTATGTTTATTATTAATGACATAGATATGACTAATGGCTTATTGATACGATTATTGAAATAACTTATGATTATGTCTATTACCTAGCTTATAGGACTGATTATTGGCAAGACTTAATAGATGTAGTGTTGGTATAGTTTACGAGTGTGGCTATTAATAAAACTCATAGTTGTGATTCTAACATGACCCAACCCCGAGTCTTGTCGTAATAGGCATCTCAATTGCCACTAGGATCGGGGACCACACCCTGTGACCCAAACTAACCACCTATATCTAGCCTCAGATGGGTTGAATTTTTAGAATATAATAAGATAGAATAAATTCTCTCATGAAGACTCTAGGATAGGGTAAGAATAGTGACCGACCCAGCTGAGTCCAACCCTACAAAATCAACCATCCAACCATACCAACCAAAACATAATATGATAATCAATCCGAAAATGTAATATGATGGAACAGTGAGAAATTGTGTCCGATTATGCCAGCCTACCAGCTTATTTTAATGCCAAGGCCGAAACTAATACCGATCCCGCCCATACCAACCCCCAGAAGTACCACAAAGCCTCTATCCAAAAGAGTAAATAAATCCATTGGGATATGCCCATACCATGGCCAAAATGAATATCATAAATAAAGTCAAAACGTCTAACAATATCCATAACATGAAATAATTTATTCCAAAATGATGGAAGTTCATAACTTCAGTCCAAATGTTTTCCCTGAGTCAATCAAAATGTATCAGGAGTTGAATGGCCGGTTCCTGCATAGCGTGGGTATACAATAGCCAGTTGATGAGTTAGATAATGACTGCTAGTACGAATCTCAAGATAAGGATAAAATAATGCCAGTTATAAAAAAAAGTAAAACCTTCCAATAAATATAACGATACATATATATAAGTGCCGGGAAAGGGAATCTGGGTTTAGAATGCATTTAAGACCTTTATACCTAGGTTGTTTTGCTTGGCCATCCTAAGCAACCCATGGTCGATATGAACCCTGCTGAACGGGACCTAGTGCGTGTAGCTGAACGTCCATGAAAGTATCCTATGGGATGACTAGTACATCACCAAATAGTGTGAAATTATGCACACTGTCCACTAAAACCATTCCTCATATTGGAAAATACAAGTTTCCAGTTTTTGCCCCCCCGAGCCACCACCTTTCATGGCGTAGTTACACATCCCGCCATTAATTCCCAACTAAAATCATTTCCAAATAGCCAACCAATCCATTTACCATTTTATTAATCAAACCTAATATTAGTAGTATCGTTACACCACCCCATTACTTGCAAGCAATTTCCATAGCCAAATCATTAAGGTTAAGGGAACTTTCATGTGCCCTTCCATATACCATATTAAACCACTTGGGACACTTCCATGTTCCCCACAAGCATAATCATTCAGCCTTTAGCCTTTTCAAACCATTTAGAGCTTTATTACATAAGTTGAAAACAAGCAAGAGTTCTTTAAAAGAATTTTATCAAACACCTTGGGGCATAATATAACAAAAACCAATTTCAAAGGCCATTAAACAATTACCATGCAATCCAATTATCCAAAACCACTATTAATGCATATAAAAGAATAATTAAAACATAGTAAACCATAACCATACATTTAATATCAAAACCCCAAAATAATAGTTGAAAACCATAATAAAGAAATAGTAATACAATGAAATCAATCATATAAACCATTCCTTTAGTTGAAATTACAATTAGGGAAGAGAATGCTAACACAAGCCCTAAAGCAATCCTTTTGTTCAAACCCTACCTCTCTTACCGCTAAATCTCTGGAGAGAATTATAGAGTATTTTGGAATAGTTTCTAAGGGTTAACGAATAGAATAAAAGTATAAATAACCTTCTTAGTGTATTAGAAGTCATGGGTCCTAAGAAGTATATGTAGGGAAATGTCATGAATACCCCTACTTAAGTTTCACAAAATCCCATCACAGGGATATGATTGACCTATACGAGTTGTACCCTCCAATACGGTTGGTTTCCAACACTCATATCCAAGACTCACCCATTTGGATCAGACATTGTCCTTTATACGATTCATCCATCAAGTCATGATCATAACATATGATTCGTACCCATAACACATATCCCTGGCAGAATAAAATACCAAGAGGATCAAACACTGCTTACCATACAAGTTCCTCATATGACTTGTACCAAGACTGATGACTTAATCCCGAAGTCGTAATCATTTTAGTGAGGAAAACCATCCCACCAACTAACAGTGGTCAGTATACGATAGGACCATACCACTCATACCCCATCATACGACTCATACCTATGAGTTATATTGGGTTTAGAGAACGAGAATTCCAAGAAATTTTCTAAGGGTAAAAACCCAGGATATTTTAGATTCTTTGTTCGCTGCGTAGATATGAGCAAAAAGGATGATCTAAAGCTATATATCCTAGGTATAATGTCTTGGATTAGTTTATTTAAATGTGTTGCTAATATGGTTTGTTTATATGGTTAATAAATATTAGTTTTGATTTGAGTTTGGTAATTGATAATAATCTTGATAGTTTAAGTTTTGGTTCAAGTCCGGTAGTGTATAATTATTTTGATCATATGAAATTTGTTTTAAGCCCTACAAATGATGACAATGATGATGATACTATTATGCTTCGGTTCAAGTTTGACATTGGGAATTATGTATGAGATGATATGGTTTTGGATAGATTCTTGGTCATGACATAATTATTAGGTATTATGCTATTTATTAGCATAGATTCCTTGAATGTACCCTCGAGGATTATGTGACCCTACGTTGGGTTATTTAATTTTTTTTACTTAATGTCTTTTGTGCGACAAGATTGTAGTTATTATTGTCTGATCTTTATGTTACTATCTCGTATGCATTATTTATTTATGTATAGCAGAGTCAGAATGTAATGGGCATCATCGTAATGGGCATATGAAGTCCATTCGGGACCAGAGATAACCCCTGATACCCAACCCAACCAACCAAAATATACCCTATATCATATGAATTCCTAACATATAACAAGATAGCGCATTTAACAATGTTATGACTTTGCAAAATCTCTATATTTGATACCAACCCAACAAAGTGAATCCATCCAATAACCAACAAACCAAACCAAAAATGATAAACCAATGTATATAATATATAAATAATACCTGTTCCATACCTATGTCCACCGTCGTCCATACAATACCTCTAAACCAAACCAAAGAGTATCTACTCGGGAAATGCCCTGGACTATTGACAAAATCAAAAATCTATGAAAAAAAGAAAGTAAGTAATGTAATCCATGACATAAAATGGATGCCTTCCAAACTATGAATTCTCACCTCTTCAATCCAACACCGACTGTCCCCTAATTCGATCAATGAGAAGGAAGAGTAGTATGGCTGGTTCCTGCATCATGTTGGAATACAGCCACCCAAAGACGGGCTAGCGGGTGAATGCTAGTAAGTACTCAGGATAAGGATAAAATAAAGCCAACCTTTAAGATCAAATAAACAACCATATTCATTCATAACCATACATATATATATAATCCATGTTGGGAAAGGGAATTGGGTATAAAATGACTTTAAAACAATTACCATGGTATGTGTAGCATTACCGTCATAATCTACCCATGGGCTATATGGGGCCCGTGTTACCCCCTGGATGGGCCCCAATTCATGTAGCTGTACAAACTTGAGATACCATAGGAGTAAGAGATTCTTGTATACTCTTCAGTCACGATGATACATATATACTAGTGTTAGGTGATTCCCGTGTACCTCTCAAGTATATAGTCGCCATGACCAATCTTCATGTCGGGTTCATCCATTAGACTCCCACCTTCACATTTAGCTATCACAACCTGCCATTATTGCTCAATTAAAACCATTACCACACATCCAAACAACAAATTGCATTTATAATTAACAAAGGTTGTAAGTAGTGGTATCATCATACCGACTATAGCTTCCAAGCAATCTCTTTAGCCAACCTTAGGGTATTCCCATGTACGCCATAGTCTACATTATGAAATTTACTAGGGGGATTCATATATACCCCATAAGTACATCATTATTAGGCTTACTTTAGGGACTGACATGTACCCTACAAGTGTTTCATTATTAAAACCAATTTCATTACTACATTATCATAGGGGATTCCCATGTATCCCACAAGGTTCTTTAATTAAACCATAACTGTGACCACTACGACCTTACCATAAAATAATTCCAAACTATTCTTACCATTCAAAAACATTTTTAACAATTCAAAATAATACAAGCAAATTTAAGGTTCCATTACCAAACCATACCCTGTAATAGTTTCTATAAAAGTTCAAAAATATAATAAAAATATTCTCATAGCCATTTTATCAAAGATGTTGAGGGCATAAATTTACCAAGAACAAAACCAAAGCATAAACCATAAAAATTAGGGTTACCTATGACCCATTTGTTAAACCATAAAAAACAAGCACCCACATAACAAAATCATTACCAAAAATATGCAAAAACCTAATTTAAATGAAGAGTAAACAATACTCAACAATGCTCACCAAACCCCTAATAATTCATTTTAAAATCCATAATTCATTGTTCACAATCAAAGTTTTAACCATATTAAAATGCATGTTCTGTTGGAACTAACTAAGAGGGGGAGGGCATGACTTATTTACAAATATTAATGAAGAGAAACTTGACTCCTGAGCCCCTAGATGAGCACCTAGTTGAAAACCCTAGCCTCAATTTTCAAGGTAATTTAGAGAGGATTTGAGAGTGTTTTATCATTCCAAATTGAGTTATGAGAGGACACAAAGGGTTATCTAATGCTTGGGCCTAATGATTTTAGGATGGGAAATTTAAAGAATTCCCTCAGCATAAAAGCTGAAAAACACATGCAGAAGGGTACGCCTCACCCCTCCTAAATTGTATCCTAGAGTATGAGTTGTATCCCTATTCGTACCTTAAACATCCCATTGTACCCTATATTGATCAAAAAATGACAATACATGTACATGTTATATCACAGCATATGAGTAGTACCGTTGGAGTCTTAGCTTTGTCAAGAACATCATGACCATACTCAATACATCATACGATTTTGCAACATACCACTCGTACATTATCATCCGATTGGTAAGCTGCATAGTCGTACCTAGGGCAGAGACCAACAAATATACATTTTCGAACATATAAATGAAGGGATACGAAGCCGTAAACTAACATACTACTTATACCCATAAATAGTACCTTGTCCAAAATGTCCAAAACTCAAAAAAAATTTCAAGGGCCAAAGTTTAGGGTGTTTCATTTTCCCCCACTTAGGATAATTCATCCTCAAATTACAGGTAAAGGTGAGCACAAGCTCGAGTTAACCCATTTATACCCATCAAGCTTCCATTTAAGGAATTAGAAACTAATATATAAAATAAGATGAGAAGATCATCATATACTCTAAGAATGATTTACACCCCAACACTTTCATCCCGACCTCTAACTAAGTTAGGAAACAAAGATACAAGAAAATCCAACCCTTCTTCTAACCAAGTTAGAAAACAAAGATCGATAAACAACATATACCTTATAAACGAGTTTTTTGAATGAAGAACCAACACAGATTTTTGGACTTCATGCCCTCTTCTGCATCCTAGATGGCTCTTTCGGTCCTTTGGTCCCACAATAGAACTATCGTTAAAGCCATACCTTATTGTTCGTAACCAGCAAACTTATAAACACAAGATCTTCACTAAGACCTCGTTAGGATAAAGAGATTTTAGTTACCAATATCACCTAAATAGAATAACCAATGAAGGACCACCCATACCTTACCTAAATATAATAATATGAAATTCCGAATGAATAGAACTCATGATAGAGGGAAAGTCCAATTCATCTTATAATTTCCAAGAGACACATCACTATAAGTGCTTGAGTTAAGCTATATATTACTTCAATGTTCAATCCTATCTAGAGGTAAAAGTAGTTAACTTAAGCCAACGATCTTTAATCCTTACATCTATCCCAGATAACTATTCTGCTTCTATCACTACCTCCATGCATTATGCCCCATCTAAAATTGACACAACGATTGGTACATTAGCTACTCACAATATTCATGCCTACCTCTTTTACTCCCACAGTGTGGCCTACCCTTTCAAAGACTTAGCAACCTCTACTATTTTCATAAATATTTTTACCACTTCCTCTCATAACTATTTCTCATGACAATGACCTTACCTCACCCTCTAAAACCATAGCTCTAGTAGACACCCAGACTCTTCCTCACATAGGGATATCTACCTCTCCTCAATTTCGTAACATCACTACACCTTTATAGCCACTACCATACTAAAATAAGAAGCGTCATTAAGGCTCTAAAGTACTACAATTACCAATGTCTACAAAGGTGAGACCTCCAAAAGTTAGACACAATACAGTAAATACTAGATAATTTATAGCAACTATCTGGGTCATGAATAAAGAATCATCCCAATACAACACCCTATTGTAGGAGTCCTTAGGACTAGACACTAAAAGATAAACGACCGTATATATCATAGGTAACGCAATGTAAGGTCAAGAATTATATCCAAGAAACAAGGCAAATACAAAATGTAAACTTTAGGAATAAGTGCTATTAGATTGTGTGCAACATTACTAAAGTACTCTCTTAATTGAGATAGGAGAGAATTACTAGTATATGCACCCCGACCTTCCCTTAGAGTCCAGCACTAAAACAAAATTTAAGATTAACCCTCAAACTTCATCTTATTACACCTGCCGGCAAAATACTTTGCTCTAATGGATATTACACGGGGTACAAATTAGGGATTCTTGGTTTTCCTATACATAAACCTCATTGATCAAAATACCACCTAGAGCCCAGTATAGTTATACAAAATCTATGCTCTAACCTATCTAATGACTAGTCTACTAACCTATCTATTTAACCTGAACCCCCAGCCTATATGTCATAACTTTCCCACTATTGTATTCTCTAAGCCATCAACCTCACACCTTCCACACACTTTATCCTGCCTAAAAATTTACCTCTACTATTTTTCCATTGCTTTTCCTGAGCTAACATACTTCCTTCATGAACATCAATATATAAGATTGACATTTAGTGTCGATCAACCACCACATACTACCTTACAAACCACCCCATATAAAATATATACATATGGTCCATCCTAAAAGAAGGACACCATAAATTCCTCTTTCCCCTACCAATTACATATACCTTCATAGGGGAAACCATTCTTCCTTATGTATGTAGGAAGAAAAACATTCCATGGATGTAACACCCCATAAGATCCTAAGATTAATTCACCTCACATTTGAATGTTTAAGGGGTCCAAGACTAGGTATTTTCACTAAGTATTGAGGACTTAGTCATTTTTACGACCCCTAAACTTCGATGATTTTATTTTAACCTTCCCGACCTTGGGAAATCAATATTTGAATTGATTTATCATCATTGTTATTCAAATTATGTCAGCGATGAGTTTTAGAATTTTCAGACAAGAGTAGGGGTATGTTTTGAAACTAAACTAGTAGCAGCACCAATATAAGCAGGTACCGACCCCTCCAGTCCACTAGGGTAAGGTGGCTGTCGCTTGGTCCAGTCCACCATCTAAGGTGGGCACCGTCCGACATAGTTAGCCGATTTAGAGCCCGCGCGGCCTCCTTTTTATTTCATTCAATTTTTATTCCTTGGCATTTTAAGGGTGTTTGAGTCATTTCCCTTCACCTAATCCATCCATAACATAAATTTATGGCTTAAAAAGAGCATTATTTGTCCTTTCATTCACAAATTCTCTCAAGAAACCTTCCTTTCCCATGAACAAATCCAAGCTTTATTCTCGAGAAATATAGAGTTCAAGCTTCCCATCCAAGAAAATATTAAAGTATTTAGTTGTTAAGGTATGTAGGATGTTCATCCATGGGTCCCTTTCACCCATGGAACACAAAAACTTTTTTTTCAATTAAAGTATGGATTTTTGTCTGAATATAAAGTTTTATACATTCATGATGAGTGTTAACTCATGTTTCTCCATTGTAGTTTGACTTACTTCATGACCAAGAATGATTCCATGAAAATTTAGGTTATCTAATACTTTAAGCTTCAATCTTTCATGTTATATTAAAGTGAATTTTATGTTATATTATCAAGTTATGATCTTAGTCACGTAAGCATGCTATTTTCCCATGTTTTAAAATATTCCCATGTTCATGTTCGTGATCATCACATGTTTGATGAAATTTCTACTTTTGGTTCTTTGAACCATGCCTTAATCCTAAGGTTTTAGCCTTTCATATAACATTTTATGATCATTCAGTGTTGGTGGGTTATGAACACCTGATACATATGTGTTCACCTTATTTCAAAATTTCAAGTACTAAGTTAGTTAAGCCATGAATCTTATCACTATACTTAGATATTTATGATCGTGATGAGCACTATGAGAAATAATGTTCAGTAAAACATAGTTTAGTTCAATACCAGTTTATTTTTAGTTGGGAGAGGTATATAGTACTATGCAAACCTAGGGATGGGGGCTCACCCGCCAGTTAGGACTTGGTCCTTAGTAGCAGCCCCTAAGTTCCAGAACTACGTAGCCAGCGTAGTATTATAAGTTATCACCCGCTAGTTTAGGAATGTCACTCTCTTAAGAGTTACCCAATAGTTTAAAAATGAATCCTTAGTCCTTCCGGACATCATATTAGTGGATCCACATAGCTAGTGTTAGTACCCTTGGCACCATACTGACACCCTTTTAACTTGAGTTACAAGTTGGGCCTCGATTTGCTCAGATTAGGGCATGTCGGTTGTATGATACCTCCTATAATTTCAGTCAGTATTTCAGTATATCTGAGTCAAGTTTTCTTGACCAAGTTCACAAGTTTTCAGTCATTCAGTTATACAAATTTTAGTCTTTCAGATTTAAAATTTATTTCAGAAATATATTTTTGCTTGGTCTTGAATTCTAAGATTATTACAGGTTCATGCATTCATCCTCAGTTACCTCATGTATTTTAGCCAGTCCTCATCTCATATACCAGTACATTCAAAGTACTAATCATATAGTTTTCTTTTATGCTATGTTGTCTTATAACATACGGTCAGACACTCAGTTTCACAATAATTCTAAAACACCTCAGTATTGCTATAACGCCCTGAGCCTGGTGTTCGAAATACTACACAGAGCTCATAACCCAAAAGGACTACGAGCTAACCCATGACTGATATCTGTACCTGTCCACTACATGATATGACATAATAATGCTGGAACATGCACTGAAATACCTTAAGGTTCAATACTTAACATGATCAGTAAGATAAAAAAAACTGTATGGGATAATAGAATACCCAAAATAAAACTTAACATACTGAAGTATGAAATATGATAGTCTAGAATGCCTCTAACTGACTGAACTGTCTAAGTAAGGAGTTGATGGGACATGTCCCAAACTAACTCCAACTAATACACTGGTTAATAAGATAATAGGGAAATAACCATATCCTCAAAAGATGAGGACTCACTTCTAACTATGTCTGTAGATATCTAGAATTTACTGTTGCTCTGGAGCTTATGTCTTTGAACCATGGTATAAGACACCATAGCACAAATGCATCAGTACATTGAATGTACTGGTATGCATGTGAGGTAGGCTGAATACCTGGGGTTCATATGCGTGAACTATAATAATAACTGAATAACTATCATGAGCATGAGAATACATGCTTGAGACATAACAACTGACACTAACACTGTGATAATATGAATACTTAATCTGAATATAACTAAAACAAATGAGTAATTGTATCCGACAGTCCTGATTTTGATGAAACTATCTGTGTTCCATATTGTATCTAAGTTGACTATATCTGATAGTCCTGAAATTTGAAGAACTATTTGAGTTCTATTACTAAGACTGATTCACTATATCTAATAGTCCTAATTCAGGAACATGAAACTATGGGAAATATTTATCTAACCGACATGCCCCTAATATGACATTATGGCTGAGTTGGGATCCAATTTATAACTCCAATTGGAAGGGTGTCAATACCGCGCCACTAGTAAGGATAAGATATGGGTGACCCTCATCTGATAGTGTCCCCTAAGAAAATGGTGAGACCCTCGTATGATAGTATTTATCCACCTTATCAACCCACATCGGACAGTGTTGATGTCTCAACATATGCCAGTTATACAGTTTTAGAATGCAAGGATGACTTTTAAGAATCACACCTTCATATGATAGTGTGTGTTCCCATCCTTAGGTTAAATCGGTGCTAATTCATACTCCCATCTGAATAGACTCCAAACATTATTTACTGAACTCAATATGGGCTGAGTTACTAAATTCTGTTGACTGAGGGAATACTACTGATATCTGATAACTGACTGAGTTCATGAGACCATAAAGATCTCCTGAGTCATAAGACTGTCTGAAGTCTAAGGATTCATAGCTTGACTGAGATTATCATCGAAACATGACATGGCTCTAGGCACACAACTAATGTTTCAGGTACGAGTAACCCCAGGACTCGATAGAAGGAAACTGACTAAGCATAACTTACTTGAAAATATAAATAACATAATAATCCATAATACATTAATAGAATCATTTCATCAAAACATGTGGTAGGCCTAATATGTACATACATGAGGATTTCATGGTATCATGGTAGTTAGGCATTGTTCCTTTATCAAGGAATTTAATCAAACATACTATAGGCATGGTACATGTAAGCGTCATTGTACAATAATTAAACATCATGGTTCAATTCTAATTTTATCATTCAAGGGTTTAGTCAAAAGTTTGCATGAATCTATATCTATAATTTTTAACCCACATAGAATTTATCACCCAACATGGAGTAGAATTTAATTTATCATTATCCACATGAACAAGAGCAACCCAATAATGAAATTCATAAGATTATCCATAAACTTGAATTAAAAAAAAAGGATTCTTGGGCTTCACGGATGAAAGGAGTCTATGAAAGAGCATTGTTAATACCTTATATCGTGATTTCATAAGGATTGACGGTGAAACCTTCTTGAATTCGAATCCCCAATAAAAACCCTAGCATATTCTTGAGAGAAAATTGAGAGTAACTACTATATTTTGGATGAAGAATAGCTAAATCACATGTTATTAGGAAATTGACCCTTTTAACCCTTGGATTTGTCTTTTAAAATTGTAAAAATTTCCCAAACTGTAACTTTAGCGCGATGCGGTACTATCACGCCATGTCACTGCATTTTGAAAATTGGTAAATTGAGGGATGGCGCGATGTGGGGCCATCACTTTACCACTTCCTTTGTGACATGGAACTTTTACGCGACGCGGGGGAAATAGAGCTCAGATACTGGAAAATAGATAATTCTGAATTTGGGCCCTGGCATAATGCGCCATAATTGTGGACGCCTACTGAAATTTTCCAAATGCCATTTCCTCTTTTGGGACAGCATTTCAATGACTAATATGGTGTTGTTTTATGCTCGAAACTTGAAATTGTCCTAACTTCTGATCGGGTATTGAATTTGGGCGAATCTTATATCGATGGAAAGCTTATTGAATTCCCCACATGACAAAAAGTAAAAATCTTGAAAATTCCTCATGGAATAACCATCATTTAATTTAGAAGCTAATACTAGACATTCGTGAGATGAAATTCGCTAGGAAAAAGTATGAGGTATTACAATATCTCTCCGTTAAAAACATTCATCTTCGAATGAGACTGACTGAGAGGGGAGAAAAGACAACTGACGTACACACTGAACATGAATAACTAGAACACGATCTCATGACTAACATGACTGACAAGATAAATATATAATACTGAATATGCATATCTGATGCATGTGTAACTGATTCATCAATACATGACTGAGTGTTCTGAAGAGCTAAAGTCCTCACAATGAGAATTCATCTTTGATGTATATTTACATAACTGAATTGATACATGAGTGCATGACTTAATATGCAATGGTAATTGATACCAAGTTTATAATGGGAACATGAGCATGAAATTACATACCAAGTTTGTGATGAACAATGAATAAGAAACTGAGTAAGCTTAAGGAAAACTGTTATGTTGATCTTGATCTGAGTTGGTAAAGAAGGGTTGAGGATACTTGGTACGCATGTCTGCCTTTGCTTCCCAAGTAGCTCCCTTAACGGACTGATTTCGTCAAAGAACCTTAACTAGATGGACCTCTTTGTTACTCAATCTACGAGTCTGATAGTCTAAGATTTTGAATGGAATCTCTTCATAAGTGAGAGGGTTCAGAACATCAATAATCTAAATAGGGACTACAATTGATGGATCACCTATGCACTTCTTAAGCAAAGAGACATGAAATACTGGATGAACTGAGGCTAGATCTAAAGGCAATTCAAGATCATAGGCTACCTTGGCAAAGTGACTGAGAATCTTGAAGGGACTAACATATCAGGGACTGAGCTTTCCATTCTTGTTGAATCTCTTCACTCCCTTCATGAGAGAAATCTTTAGATAGACATGATCACCAATCTCAAACTTAAGATTTTTTCTACAAATATCTGCACGAGACTTTTGTCATCTCTGATCAGCTCAGAATCTTTCTCTAATCAACCAAACTTTTTCTAAGCTGTCGAATACCATGTCAGGACCTATAACTGAGGCCTCACCAACTTTAAAACAACCAATTAGAGATCTACATCTCATACCATAGAGAGCTTTGAATGGATCCATCAAAATACTGGAATGATAGATTTTGTTGTATGCAACCTCAATCAAAGGTAAGTGGTCATCCCAACTTCCCTTGACATCGATTGCACACACCCTTAACATATCTTCTAACATCTGAATGGTCTTTTTTGCTTGACCATCTGTCTGAGGATGAAAGGCTGTACTAAGATAAATTTAGGTACCAAGACCCTTTTGGAATGCTTTCTAGAAATGAGAGGTAAATTGGGTACCTCTGTCTGAGATAATGGACAATGGAACACCGTGCAATCTTACCAACTCCTTGATGTAGAGTTTGGTATTATCCTCGGCTCAATAAGAGGTATGAACTGGAAAGAAATGATTGGATTTGGTCATTTTATCTACAGTAACCCAGATTGAATCATGATGATGATGAGTTTGAGGCAATCCCATCACGAAGTCTATGTTAACAACTTCCCACTTCAAAGTAGTAATACTAAACTCCTGCATGGACTGACTAGGCTTCTGATGCTCTATCTTAACCTGCTGACATATAGAGCACTTACCCACAAACTTTGCAACACCTTTCTTCATCTCACTCCATTAATAGATTTCTCGCAAGTCACGGTCCATCTCTGTGGCCCCTGGATGAATAGAGTAGCACGCACCATGCGCTTCTGCAAGAATTTTCTTCCTTAAGTCATCTACACTAAGAACATAAAAATGACCCTGACAATGAAGGACAACATCTCCCCCTTGGGATAAAACCTTTACTTTCTGATCCTGGATTGACTTTTTTAACTTGACAAGGTCGGAATCTCTATCTTTCTTTTCTTTCAACTGAGAAACAAGAGATAATTCTAAACTACTCTGAACCGATATATCATCCTCTTTTGTATCAACTAAGGAAAGGCCTAGTCTGGCAATCTAATAGACTTTCTAAGCTAATTTCTTCTTGTTTTCCTCAACATGAGAAACACTACCCATGGATAGTCTACTGAGAGCATCGGCCACTATATTTGCCTTGGTCGGATGATAAAGGACACTAATATCATAATTTTTTAAGATCTCTAACCACATTCTCTGATGAAGATTGAGATCTCTCTAAGAAAAGGCATACTGAATACTTGTATGATCAGTGAACACATCTAGATGAACACCATAAAGATAATACCTTTAAATCTTTAAGGCAAAGACTACGGTTGCTAACTCTAGATCATAAGTAGGATAATTCTACTCATGGGTCTTAAGCTGTTTGGAGGTGTTGGCTATGACCTTACCATGTTGTATGACGACATAACCTAAACCTAATCTGGATGCATCATAATACACTACGAAACCATCTGGACCATCTGGAAGAGATAATACTGAAGCTGAGGTAGTCGAGTCTTCAACTCGAAACACTCATCTCACAAGGATCTGACCACTGAAACTTGACTTTCTTCTGAGTCAATCTAGACATAGGAGATGTAATAGAAGAAAATCACTCAACAAAACATCAGTAATAGCAAGCCAAACCCTAGAAACTATTAATATCTAATGAAGGGACAGGTCTGGGCTAGTTTTTTACTGCTTTGGTCATTTGAGAATCAACTCTAATGCCATCACCAGAAATGATATGACAAAGGAATGCTACTGACCTCAGCCAAAATTTGCACTTACTAAATATGGTGAATAGTTGATGAACTTTGAGAGTCTGAAGTACTATTCTGAGATGGTCTGCATAATCACGCTCACTACAGAAATAGATCAGAATATCATCTATGAAGACTATGACGAACATGTCCAAGTACTGCTTAAACACATGGTTCATCAAGTCCATAAAAGTTACTGGGGTATTGGTAAGATTAAAAAAGATAACTAAGAATTCAAAATGACTATACCGAGTATGAAAAGATATTTTCAAAATTTCACATTCTATAACTTTGAGATGATGATAGCTGGATCTGAGGTCTATCTTAGAGAAATAACTAGCACCCTGAAGTTGATCAAACAAATCATCGATTTTGGGAAAAGGATACTTGTTCTTAACCGTGACCTTATTGATATGATGATAGTCTACACACATCCTAAGAGAACCATCTTTTTTTCTTACGAATAATACTGGAGTGCCCCACAGGGAAATGCTGGGCTTGATGAATCCCTTATCTAAGAGATTCTTTAATTGTTCTTTCAGTTCTCTGAGTTCTGTTGGTGCCATTCTATATGGTGGAATAGATATAGACCTAGTATCTGGAAGAGGATAAATGTGAAAACTATTTCCCTTTTGGGAGGAATTCCTGAAAGAGTTTGAGTAAGACATCAAAATATTCACCTATAACTAGAACTGATTCAAGGCTAGGAGTTTCAGAACTAGTGTCCATAACTTGAATAAGTTAATAGACATATCCTTTAGATATTATTTTCCATTCCCAAAGGTGGGTAACAATCTGACCTCTGAACGCTAAAGTACTACTCTTCCTGTCAAGGATGAGTTTATTCAGAAACTAAAACTAGACTATTCTATTTCTGCAGTAGACTATGGCATAACAGGAATGAACCTAATCCATGCCAAGAATGATATCAAAATTAGTTATCTCTAATTTGACTAAGTCTACTAAAGTTACTTTCTAAAATATCATAATCGGGCAGTTATTGTACACCCATCGGGCTATGATGGTTTTACCCACTCGGGTAGAGACAGAAAAGGGCTCTGCTTGGATTTTGGGATTGATTCTGAAATCACCTACTATATAGAGAGTACAAAAGATAAAGAAGCTCCTATATCTAGCAAAGCGTAAACATACACATGAAAGATTTGTAATGTACCAGTAACTATATTAGGAGAATTTTCCTAATCCTATCAGGACTTAAGATCATTTAGATGATTTAGGCATTGCCCACTAGTAGCAGTGGTGGTGGCATGCTGCTGATTGGACGACTGGACTAAATTGAAAAGTGAAGATGACTCTGCTACCCTAACTGAGGGTAGTCTCTGACTCTGTCATCTAACTTTCTATAACTGAAACAGACATCTCTACCCTTTCTGCAAGTACCCTTGTGGTTCTTACCACAAGTCTAACAAAGAGGATTAGTTTGGGCATTACTAACACTACCCTGAGACCTAGATCCTAGCGCTCTATCTTTGTTACCATCCCTGAACTTATAAACTAGAGCAATGGCTGAAGAAGGGGCTGAAACTGATGATTTAGGAAAAAACTAGGAATGGTTTCCTCCTTTCAATTTAGGCTGAGCGAAGTAGAAACTACCTGTCTTCGCACTCTTATTCTTCTTCTCCCTCTACTTAATGTTCTTATCTTCTATCTGCTATGCATGAGTCATAAGCCTGGCTAAAGTCAAGTCAATGTTCAGCAAGGTAGATCTGCACTTATTTACCATGCTATCATTTACCCCTGAAGTGAATTTACTTATCTTGGTTCTGTTGTCTGCAACCACATGAGGGGCATATCGAGATAATTTAGTAAAATTAAAAGAATACTCTTTAACTGTCATATTTCCCTTCTTAAGGTTGATGAATTCTAGCACCTTATCCTCTCTAAGATCTTGGGAAAAAATCTGTCTAAGAATATAGTGACAAATTTCTCCTATTCTCTAGGACCTACATCATCTGACCTTTCTGACTGCTACTGTTTGAACCAAGTATGAGCCATATCTTTCAACTGATATGCAACAAGCTCAGCACTCTCAACAGTAGTCACCCCATGATGTTTGTCACCTTCTGAACCTGATCAAAGAATCCCCTAGGGTCCTCATCTACCTTAGGCCTGAGAAAGGATGGAGAATTCATTTGGGTGAAGTCCTGAATCCTAGCTGTGGCTTAATTGTCCATTGGTTTAGCTGGAATGAATGCTAACCATTCATTTTGAGTGGCAACTGACTGAATAAGAGTAGTGAATACAGCCCTAAACACTGCATGAGAAATATGATCGCCCAAAGAATCTTTGGGATGAGGGGTAAACTGATTTCCATTTTTTATTTTAAGATATATGTTCTATAGAAGAAAGGGAGAAATGGATTAGACTAGGATATTGACTTTAGATTATGCTTACTGGTGCGACATGAATACCAAAAAAAGGAAAATTGTTCCTAAAACATCTTATAGCCTTTTGCACATAAATATGGCGCACAACACACCCATATACAAGACTCTACCAGATGCAACTTTCATACTTCCTTGGACTCTAATGAACCTTAGGCTCTGATAACAAGTTTGTAATGCCCTGAGCCTGGTGCTCAGAATTCTTCATGGTGCTAATGACCCCTAAGGACTATAAGCTAACCGTGACTAATGTCTACACCTGTACACTGCATAATATGACATAATAATATGGAAACATGCACTGAAAGGCCATAAGGTTTAATACTGAACATGATCTAAATAATATAACATATGTGTGGGGTAATTGAATACCCTAAACAAAGCTAAAAGTACTGAAGTCTGAAACATGATAATCTAGATAGCCTCTAACTGAATGAACTTCTAAGTAAAAAGTTGATGGGACATATCTCCAACTAACTCTAACTAATAAAATAATTAATGAGATAATAGAGAAATAACCTGTCCTAAGAAAATAAGGTGTTATTTCTAACTCTGCCTGCAGATATTTGGAATCTACTATTACTCTAGAGCTCGTGTCTCAGAACCTATTGTATAAGACACCATTGCGGAAATATGTCAGTACTTTGAATGTACTGGTATACATTGAGCTAGGCTGAATGCATGGGATTTGGGATTCATATGCGTGAATAATAATAATAACTGACTAACTATCATGAGCGTGAGAATACATGCATGAGACATTACAACTGACACTAATATTGTGATAATTGAATACTGAATCTAAATATAACTTATAACATGAGTGACTATATCTGACGGTCTTGAATCTAATGGAACTATCTGAGTTCTGTACTGTATCTGAGTTTACTGTATCTGACAGTCCTGAAATTTGAAAAACTATCTTAGTTCTATTACTGAGACTAATTGACTATATCCGATAGTCTTGATTCTGGAAACATGAAACTGTGGAAAGTAGTTATCTAACCGATATGCCCCTAATATGAAATTACTACTGAGTTGGGGTCCAATCTATAACCCAATTAGAAGGGTGTCAATACTATGCCACTGGTAAAGACAAGCTGTGGGTGACCCTCACCTGATAGTGTCCCCTAAGAGAATGGTGCGACCCTCATATGACAGTGTTTATCCATCTCATCAACTTTCATTGCACAGTGTTGATATCACAAACTATGCTGGCTATATAGTTCTGGAATACAAGGATGACATCTAAGAATCACACCCTCATATTAAAGTGTGTGTTCCCATCCTTAGGCTCACTCGATGCTAATTCCTACTCCCATCTAAATAGACTCCGAACATGATTTACTGAATTGAACATGGGCAGAGTTAGTAAATTCCGTGACTGATAGAATATTACTGATATCTGACAACTGACTGAGTTCATTAGATCATGGAGATTTCCTGAGTTATATGACTATCTAAAGTCTAAGGATTCATAGCTTGACTGAGAGTATAGTGAAAACATGACATGGCTCTAGGAACACAGCTAATGTTTTGGGTACGAGTACCCCTAGGACTCGATGGAAGGAAACTGACCAAGCATAACTTACCTGAACCTATAAATAACATCATAATCCGTAATACATTTATAGAAAAATTTTGTAAAAACAAGTGATAGGCATAACTTGTACATATATGGGGATTTCATGGTATCATGCTAGTTAGGCACTGCTACTTTATCTAGACATTTAATCAAACATATTGTAGGCATGGTACATGTAAACATCATTGCACAATAATGAAACATCATGGTTCAATTCTAATTTCATCATTCAAGGGTTTAGTCATAAGTTTGCATGAATCTATATCTATAATAGTTTTACCCACATAGAATTTATCACCCAACATAGAGTAGAATTAAATTTCTCATTATCCACTTGAACAAAGCAGCCCAATCATGAAATTCATTAGAAAATCCATAAACTTGAATTTAGAAAAAAGGATTCTTGGGCTTCATGGACGAAAGGAGTCCATGAATGAACACTATGCATACCTTAGTTCGTGATTTCGTAAGGATTGACGATGAAACCTTCATGAATTTGAATCCCTAATAGAAACCCTAGCTTTTTCTTGAGAGAAACTTGAGAGAAACTAGTATTTTTTTGTGTGAAGAATAGCTAAATCACGTGTTATTGGAATTCAATAAGGCTAGGAAATTGACCCTTTTAACCCTTAGATGCGCCTTTTAAAATTGTAAAAATTTCCCGAACTATAGCTTTAGCATGACGCGGTGCTATCTCCTTATGTTACTGGATTTTGACAATTGGGAAATTGATGGATGGCGTGATGTGGGGACATCGCGTTGCCACTTCTTTTGTGATCTGGAACTTTGGTGCGACGCGGAGGAATTCGCGCTGAGACACTGGAAAACGGATAATTCTGAATTTAGATCCTGGTGCGACGCACCATAATCGCGGAGCCCTACTGGAATTTTCTAAATACCATTTCCTCTTGTGGTGTGGTACGCCACTAACTAATATGGCACTGTTTTATGATGGAAACTTGAAATTGTCATAACTTCTGACACGATTATCAGATTTGGGCAACTTTTTTATTGATGGAAAGCTTATTTAATTCCCCACTTGACAAAAATTGAAAATATTGAAAGTTCCTCATGGAATAACCATCATTGAATTTAGAAACTAATACTAGATATTCTTGAGATGAAATTAGCTTGGAAAAAGTATGGGGTATTACAGTTATTAAGCAGCAGTAGTGGTGTGTCCTCATCCATAGAGGATACGCTATATTTATTTCAACATTTTTTTATGTTCAGTCAGTTGGAGTTAGTTGGGGGTTTTTCTCATCAACACCTCATGATGGTTAGAGTCTTTAATAAAATTAGTTAGGCTGGCAGTCAATTATTTTAGTGTTAGCAGTTATTATTAGATATTTCAGATATATTTTTATTTTTATTTTAGTATCTAGTTGTATAGTATCGTATTATCTTACCTTCTGCATATGTGATGTATTACTATTTTGTCTAGTGCTCATAGTAGGTACCAACTTATGGGTTAGCTTTATGTCACTTGGGGTCGTAAGCATCATTGTTGCTACTAGGGGGTTGCCTAGGGTTGTGAAAAAACTTTGTAGAAAAGACTAAGGTTTTAGAGTGTCCTACAAAGCCTAAAAGTCACATAGAGTAGAGTCTTACACATGGGTGTGAAACGTGTCGCACTTATGGACAAAAGGATACAAGACCTTTTAGAAAAGTTTCCTTTTTTCAGTAATCATATCTTGTGAAAGAGCATAGGCTCTTTTAAATTCCTTTTTATTACCCCACTTTCATTCTTTTTATAGACAATGCCTCCCAGAAGATATAATGAAAAAAGGAATGAGGATCAGCCTGCACCACCACCTGTTCAGGAATATCCCTTGAATGAGCATGTCTATCACATCGGGCTCAGGGTAAATTTCATGACCTTATCCCATTCAGTAGCTAATCATAACAACCACCAGGATGATTCCCCCTCCAATCTAGTAGCAAATATAACTGTAACTAGGATTTGGGAATTCATACAGATGAATTCCCCTTTAATTTTGGGATCCATGTTTGAGGAGGATCTGCATGAGTTTCTAGACATTGTAAAGATGGTGATTGATATCAAGAGCATTACCTTCAGTAAGAGTGAAGAGTTGGCTATATATCAGTTATAGGATAAAGCTCACACTAGGTTTAAGAAGTGGAAGGATTACCGAAGTGTAGAGACAGGGCCTATTGAGTGGAAGGAGTTTGCCATGACTTTCTTAGATAGATTCTTTCCATTAAACTTTAGGAATGATAAGTTGTAGGAGTTCATCAAATTGAAGCAAGGTAGTATGAGGGTAAAGGAGTATTCACTTATGTTCACTCAGTTAACGAGGTATACTCCTACTATAGGGACAGACAATAGGTCTAAAATACAATAGTTTATATGTGGTATAGCTGATAATGTGGTTAATGAGTGCAGGACTACCATGTTGATTAAAGAGATTTACCTTTCTAGACTTATGGTAAATTCTCAACAGATAGAGGAGCGAAAGCTTAAGGAGAGAAAAAGAGAGAGAATAAGAGGGCCAGAATAGGTAGTTTTAACTTTTCTCAGCCAAGGTTTGAATAGGGTAGTCGTTCTCAGTTCCATCAGACATTTTCATCCCGAGCTTTGTCTTTAGCTAGTACACTGGTGCCTAAGTTCAGGAAAGATAGTTGGGATAGAGAGCCGGGCTCTAAGTATTGGGGAAGCATGAACAGTGGTCGTACTAATTTACTCTGCAAGAAATATAGTAAGAATCATCAGACTATGTGTAAGACTAGCAGTGATATATGTTTCGGATGTGTTAAGCTAGGTCACAGGATCTGGAAGTGTCCAGTGGTTGCTTAGAAAGGAAAGGATTTTACTAACAGGGCCAGTATATTTTTTCATCAAATCCAGTAGGTTGCTCGACTTAGTAGGGTGCCACTTCTAATGCAACCAGTAGGCAGCACCAAAATAGATTATATGCTCTCTAGACTCAGCATGATTAGGAAAGTTCTCCTGATGTGATTACGGGTACATTATAGGTCTTTTATCTTCATGTGCATGTTTTATCAGACACCAGAGCTTCATTTTATTTTTAAACTCCTTATATAGATGTCAATTTTGATGTCAGTCCCTAAATTTTAGTAGAGCCTTTCGTAGTGTCTACCCTTTTTGAAAATCTATTATACCCTGACAGGTGTCAAGAAGTTTCTAGGTCACAGTATCTCATAAAATTGCCTTAGTTTATCTTGTGGAGTAAAAGATGACTAATTTTTATGTCATTCTCAGCTTGGATTTTCTCCACTCATGTTATGCCTCAATTGACTATAGAAATAAATTCGTTTAGTTTCAATTCCCTAGTGATCCAATTATTGAATGGAGGGGTAGTACCTCTGTTATCACAAGTTAGATTGTTTCTTATCTTAAGGCAAGAAGGATGATATATAAGGGGTACATGTACTATCTTCTCCGAGAAAAGAACTCTAGTTCTGATACTCTGAGTTTTGAGTCAATTTTAGTAGTAAGTAAATTTCTAGATATGTTCCCTAAAGACCTCTCCAGAGTTCCTCCAAAAAGGAAAATTGACTTCAAAATAGATCTCCTTCTAGATTCCTAGCCTATCTCTATTCTTCCTTACTAAATGGCTCCAACTGAGCATAAGGATTATAAAAAACAGTCAAAAGATCTCTTAGATAAGAGTTTTATCAAGCCTGGTGTTTTTCCATGGGGTGCTCCAGTTTTATTTATGCATAAGAAAGATGGTTCTCTCAAAATGTGCATCGACTACCGTCAATTAAACAAATTCACAATCCACAATAAGTATCCACTCCCTATAATTGATGACTTTTTAAACCAACTTTAGGGTGCTAGTTATTTCTCTAAGATAGACCTCAGATCTAGCTAACATCAACTCATAGTAAGAGAATGTGACGTTCTGAAGATAGAATTTAGAAATTAGTATGGTTATTACGAATTCTTAGTTATGTCTTTAAGAATATCGAATGCCCCTGCAACTTTTATGGACTTGATAAATAGAGTGATCAAAGAGTATTTGGACATGTTTGTCATAGTCTTCATTGATGACATCATTGTCTATTCCAGTAGAGAGAATGATTATGCATACCATCTAAGAATTGTGTTACAGACCCTTAGAGCTCATCAGTTGTTTTCTAAATTCACTAAGTACAAATTTTAGCTTAGTTCAATATCTTTCATTAGCCATATAGTTTTCGGTGATGGCATTCGAGTAGACCCTCAAAAGACTGAAGTAGTAAAAAAGTGGCCTACACATATCTCTCCATAAGATATCATAAATTTCTTGGGTTTGGTCAGCTATTTTAGATGGTTTATTCAAGGGTTTTCTTCTATTTCCTCCCCCATGTATCTATTGACTCCAAATAAAGTTAAATTTTAGTGGTCAGATTCATGCGAGAAGAGTTTTTAGGAGTTAAAGACTCTACTAACTTCTACTCAAGTTTTGACATTTCCAGATGGTTTAGATTAGATTTTTGTTTACTGTGATGCTACCACAGTTGGTCTTGGTTGTGGTTTGATGCATAGTTGTAAGGTCATAGCTATGCCTCTAGAAAACTTAAGTCCTATGAAAAGAATTATCCTACCCATAATCTTGATTTGGTAGCTATGGTTTTGCCTTTAAAATTTTAAGGCACAATATTTATGGGGTTCATGTTAATATGTTCACTGATCACAAGATTTGCAGTGCATGTTTTCATAGAAGGATCTGAACCTTCATTAGAGAAGGTGGCTGAAATTGTTAATGGATTGTGATATGGTTGTGTTTTATCATCCAGGCAAGGCCAATCTAGTGGAAGATGACCTTAACGGGTTATCTATGGGTAGTTTTTCCCATGTATAGGATGATAAGAAGAATCTAATTCAGAAGGTTCATCAATTTGATAGAATAGATGTTTGGTTGGTTGGTTAGGATGAAGGTAGTGTATAGGTTTAAAATGGCTCTAAATCTTTGTTAGTTTACAAAGTCAAAGATAATAAAGATAGGGATCCTAGTTTAGCTAAGTTATATGAGGCGATTAGAGAGCAGAAGGTAGAGGTTTTCTCCTAATGGGGAGATAATGTGCTTTTTTCCATGATAGGATATGTTTTCCATGTGTTGATGGTTTGAGACACCAGATTCTAGCAGAAGCACATAGTGCATGGTACTTAATCCATAAACGATCAACTAAGATGTATTGTGATTTGTGAAAAATCTATTGGTGGAGTGGTATGAAGAAGGATATTGAAGAGTTTGTCACTTAATATTCAAATTATCAGCAAGTTATGGTCGAGCACCAAAGGCCTAGTAGTATTTAGTAACCCCAATTGGATGTAGGAAGTGGTGAATATGGACTTTGTGAAATGGTTTCCTCACACGCGTCATCAACATGATTCGATATGCAAAATTATGGATAGAAATTTATTGCTAGTTCATACTTCTTATTCAGTTGAGTATTATGCCAATATTTTCCTTAAGGAGTTGGTTAAGCTATATGGGATTCCATTGTCTATCATTTCAGATAGAGGTACTTAGTTTACCTCTTATATTTGGAAAGCCTTTTAGAAGGTTCTTAGTACCCAAGTTTAGCTTAGCAGCTTTTCACCCTCAGATAGTGGGTTAGGTGGAGAGGACCACTCATACCCTAGAGGACATGTGTTATTCATTTTAAAGGTAGATGGGATAAACGCTAGCCTTTGATTTAATTTTCTTACAACAATAGCTATCACTCTAGTATTTAGATAGCTCCGTTTGGGGATCTCTATGGGAGGATATGTAAAGCTCCTATTGGTTTGTTTAAGGCAAGTAAAACTTCTTTGATAGGGCCCGATTCAGTGTTTGAAGAATTGGAAAAAGTTTAGTATATTCGGGAGAATATAAAGACAGGCCAAAGCTGTCAAAATTCTTACGTAGATATGAGGAGAGAGATATCGAGTTCGATGTTGGTGATTTGGTCTATTTGAAAATTTCTCCTATGAAGTGGTGAAGAGGTTTCGCATGAAAGGGAAACTCAGTCCCCTCTATGTTGGCCCTTACAGAATCTTAAATCATTTTGGAAAGGTAGTCTATGACCTTAAGTTACTTGCGGATTTGGAATCAGTGCATCTAGTTTTCTATATCTCTTATTTAAAGAAATGTATTGTTGATTCCAATATTGCTATCCTTTAAGAATATATGGATGTTCAGGATAGGCTTTCCTACAAAGAAGTTCCAGTTGAGATTCATGATCATCAAATCCATAGACTAAGGAACAAATAAGTTCCCTCGGTTAAAGATTTATTGTGGAATCAGTCTGTTGAGGGAGCTATTTGTGAAGCAGAAGCAGAGATGTAAACCAAATACCCTTTTTTTTTCTCCGTGAACTTAAATTCAGCTAGAGGTAATGATATTCCTTAGATTGGTTAAATTCTATTTTCAGTTCTAGTTATCTACCCATTCTCATGTCATTACATGAATTTATAATATTGGTTAAGTCCATGTATCATGATTCAGTCTAAGTTATGTACTCTTAGTCCAAGTTATTCATGTTCACTATTTGATCTCAGTTTCCTCAGTATTCTCAGCTAAATCAGTCTCTTTTGAGGATGAATGTTCCCAAGGGGGAGATAATGTAACACCTTGTAAGATCCTAAGCTTAATTCAGGTCACAGTAAAATGTTAAGGGGTCCAAGATTTTGAATTTTCACTAAGTGTTGAAGACTTAGTCATTTTCAAGACCCCGAAACTTTGATGATTTTATTTTAACCTTATCGACCTTGGGACGTGGATTTTTGAGTTTATTCATGATCGAGATTTTTCAAGTATGTCTTGGTGAGTTTTGGAATGTTTGAATTAGAGTAGGGGTGTGTTTCAAAAACCAAACTAGTAGAACCACCGGATAAGCGGGAGATGCCCCCTCGAGTTCACTAGTGTAAGGAATGCACTGCCTGATCCACTCCTTCGCCCTAAGGTGGGCGCCGCCCGGCCTTGTCCGCTACTACAGAGACCATACTGCCCCCTCCCTATTTCGTCAAGTTTTTATTCCTTGACATTTTGAGGGTGTTAGAATCATTTTCCTTAACCTAATATGTCCATGACAATAATTTGGAGCTTCCAAATAGCATAATTTTCCCATTCATTCACAAATTCTGTCAAGAAAACCCTCTCTTTCCCCAAGAACAAATCCAAGCTTCATTCTAAAGAAATGAAGTGTTTTAGCTTCCCATCAAAGAAAATCTTCAAGAATTCTATTGTTAAGGTATGTGGGATGTTAATCCATGAGTCCCTTTCACCAATAGAGGCCAAAAAATTTCTTTTCAATTAAAGTATGGACTTTTCTCCTATTATAGAGGTTTATATGTTCAATATGAGTTTTAATTCATATTTCTCCAAAGTAGTTTGACTTAATTCATGCCTAAGAATTATTCCATGGCATGTTAGGTTATATCATGCATAAATTTTCAATATCTAATGTTATATTCAAATGAATTTCATGATATATTATAAAGTTATGATCTTAGTTATATAACCATGTTGTTTTACCAAGTTTTAAAACATTCCTACGTTCAAGTTCATAATTCTCACATGTTTGATGAAATATCTACTTTTGGGTCTTTGAACCATTATTCAATCCTAAAGTTTTAAACTTTAATATTATATTTTAAGATCATTCAGTGTTGTTGGGTCATGAACATCCTATACCAATGTGTTCACATGATTTGAGAATTTTAAGTACAATGTCAGTTAAGCCATGAATGTTACCAGTATACTCAGATATTTATGATCATAATGAGCACTACTATAAATAATGTTCTGTTAAACATATGTTAGTTCAGTACCAGTGTAGTTAAGTTAGGAGTTAGATTTAGCACCGAGCAAACCTAGGGATGGGGGCTCTCCCTCCAGTTACAACAGAGTCCTTAGAAGCAGTCCCTAAGTTCCAAAACTATGTAGGCAGTGTTGTATTATGACATATCACCCGCCAGTTTAGGACTGACATGCTCTAGGGGTCACCCTATTTTTTAGGATTGACTTCCTAGTCCTTCGAGGCATTTGATTAGTGGATAAACACAACCAGTATTAGTAACCATAGCATGGTACTGACACACTTCCAATTGGTATTACAGATCGGACCCTGATTAGCTCTGATTGGAGTATGTCGATTATATGTTACCTCCCACAGTTTTAGTCAGAATTCAATATATCTCAATCAGGTTTGTTCGACTAAGTGTACAGGTTTTCGGTCATTAAGTTATACTGATATCTGTCTTTCCAAATTAAGAGTAATTTAATAACATATTTATGCTTTGTCTTAGATTATTACATATTCATTCATTAATGCTCTGTTACCTTATGCATTCAGCCAGTCCTAATCTCATATAATAGTACATTCAAAGTATTGACCGTATACTTTTCGTTTGAGCTATTTTGTCTTATAATATAGGTTCGGACACTCAGTTTCCCGACAATTCTTAGACAGCTCAGCGTTACTCAGAAGCAATAGTGGCAAGTTTTCATCCATCGAGGACATGATATATTTATTTTAGTTATTTCAGTATTTTTTTATGTTCAGTCAGTTGGAGCTAGTAGGGGTTTTGTCCCATAAACCATCAGAAATTAGTTAGAGAGTCAGTCAGTCTTTTCAGTGTTATCAGCTGATATCATACATTTCAGACATGTTTGGATTTGTATTTCAGTATCCAGTTTTACAGTATCTTATAAGCGTACCTTCCACATATGTGATGTATTACTATTTTGTCCAATACTCACAGAAGGTACCCCATTCATGGGTTAGTTTGCGGTCACTTGTAGTCGTAAGCACCATTGTTGCGACTAGGGGGTAGACTCGGGCCGTGACAATGGAGAAAACTAGGATAGATGAAACCTTTTTCGAAAGGGGATCCATTAATTGCCCCTTAAGCCCCTTTATCTCAACCGAAACCATTCTATAAAGAAAGGATAGAAATTGGACAAGTGAAAGAAACAAGACCAATCTACAAATCAATCTCCCCATTAGTAGGACACCATGAGGGTCATCACAAAGACCTCAGGAAATTCAATCGCCACCAAAATTGAATGCAAAGTAGGAAGTTTCAAGTTAGAATCTTAACACAGACAAAATGATAGAGACACCCCCTTTTGAGATTAATCTACGGGATGTATGCTATGCTATAACCTTCCTCTTAAGAGATAGTGAACCATCCCTCACTTAACAACCGACTTGACAGGGAGTTTAAATACAACCTTGTGGGTCAGACAATCTAATGTAGCATAGCACGAGTGTAACTATTCCTGCCCCTGAAGGACATAGAAATCCACCATAACTAATTCAAACCTATCCACTAGAGTTTTCTTACCACCAACAGATACCATACCCCCTATAGACTCTATTAGCAATCGCAGAGTCACCTACTGGGGTAGAAATAGAAAAATAGTTTGAAATAACCTTTGGATCAAAACCAAAATACACAACCACAAGATAGGTCATATAAGATAGAGAGAATCTAGACTAAGTTACCGATATATATAATGATAAAAAAGTTTTCAACATACCATGGTCAGCGTCAAAAGATGCCTCAGACTATTAAGGGAAAGTAAGGGCATTAAGATTATATCGGCCAGTGTCGGAGCTAGAAGGAGCACCCATCGGTGCATGAGCTAGAGAAGAGACAACCCATATCTTATTTTCCCAGTAACAATCCTGGTGGGGAACTCACATTGCATTTGACCCAACTGACAATAATTAAAAAACTATTCCTTATTTTATCACAACAACCACGGTATGATCGACCACAATATCGTCAAGGAGGGTAGGATAGTGCGAACTAGGCTCCATCAGCCCGAGATTGGGCTCCTTGTGCATAGAAGCATTACCAATATGAAAACGTCTATTTTCTAGCAGCTTCACAAAGGGAGCACTATCCATAGAACAGGAGTTAGGACACATCTAATTCATTCTCTTGGACCACATACCACCATAATATTGGCCACCTCTTTGATAAAAAAACTATGACCTTTCACTCTGCCTTTTTCTCAACTTTGCCTAATTCTCCCCATACCAATAAAATCGGACTGGTGTAACAGAGTTATCACTATATGGGTCAATAAATTAATACTATGTCAAAACTCGGACTTGGTAATCGCTCCTTAAGGTAACTTATCATGAGTGCCACCTTCTAGGGTAGGGTTAATGAAGATCGATTGAACTTCAAGGGGAAAATCAGAAACTACAACCCTTGATGGGATCTGTGCCCCATGAGTTGGACTAGATCCATCCATATTATTCTTGATTTTTAAAGGTGAGTTTCCATGAACTTTATATCATTATAAAGACATGATTTGAAAGGTGAACCAAACGAAGATTTAGGGAATAGTTCAAGACCTTAGACTCCATAGCCAAAATTAGAACAAGAAAGTGAAACTTTTCTAAATGCCTTGTAGCCTCCTGATTATAAGTATGGTGAATAACACACCCATAAGAAAGACTCTACTCGACAAGGCTTTGTGGAAACCCCATGACATCAAAACCTAGGCTCTGATACCAACTTGACATTACCCGAATTGGTTCGTTAACATAATAGGCATCTCAAGTCCATCTGGGACTGGAGACCACCCCCGATACCCAACCCAATGAACCAACATATACCTCGTGTCTGTCTATTTCTGAACATATAACAAGATAGCACATTTAATAATGTGATGACTTTGCAAAAAGTCTATATCCGAGACCATACCAAAAAGTTAATCCATCCATTAACCAACCAACCAAACAAAAATTGATAACCCAGCGTATATAATATATGAATCATAACTGTCATACACCCAAGTCCACAGTTGTCCATACAAAGCCTCTAAATGAAACCAAAGAGTATCTACTAGGTACATGCCTCGGACCATAGCCAAAAAATAAATTCTATTAAAATGAAAATATATAAAGTAAACAATGACATAAAATAGATATCTTCTGAACCACAGATGCTCACCACTTCAATTCAACACCAACTGTCCCCGAATTCTATCAATAAGCAAGAGGAGTAGCATGGTTGGTTCCCGCATCACAAAGGGATAAGATACTAGTAGATGGTTTAACGGGTGAACACTATAAAGTACACAGGCTAAAGATAATATAATGCCAATCTTTACCACCAAGTAAACATCTATATTCATTCACAACGATACATATATATAATCCATGTCGGGAAAACGAACGGAGTTTAGCATGCCTATAAAATCATTAACCTGGTACGAGTAACATTACTATCATAATCCACTCATAGGCTATATGTGTCCCGTGTTACCCCCTGGACGAGCCCCGATGCGTGTAGCCGCAAGAACTAGATATACCATAGGAGTAAGATATTCCCGTGTACCCTTCTCTCTCCATTATACATTTATACAAGTGTTAGGAGATTCCCGTGTACCCATCAAGTATATGTTGACCAAGACCAATCCTTATGTCGGCAAACATTAGTTTCCAATGTTTGTCCATTTGACTCCCACCTACACAGATAGCTTTTACAACCTGCCATTATTAACCAAGGCTATAAGTAGTGGTATCGTCATACTGACTCTAGCTTGCTAGCAATGTCTTTAGCCAACCTTAGGGTATTCCCATATACCTCATAGATTAGATTATTAAGTTAACTTAGGGGCTTTCCATGTACCCCACAAGTACATCATTATTAGGCTTACTTGGGGGATTCCCATATACCCCAAAAATATTTCATTATTCAAACCAATTTCATTATCCATTCTCTTGGGGGATTCCCGTGTACCCCATAAGGTTTTTCAAATAAACCATAAATGTGACCACCAAGAACTTACCATTTAACAATTCTAAACAATTAATACAATTCAAAACCATTCTAAACCATTCAAAATCATACTAATCAAAATTAAGATTCCATTACCAAACCATATCATGCAATATTTTAAATGAAAGTTCAATAATATAGTAAAAACATTCTCATAGGCATTTTATAAAACATGTTGAGGGCATACCTTTACCAAGAACATAACCATAGCATAAATCATCAAATTTGGGGTTACCTATGACCCATTTGTTAAACTATAACAAACAATATGACACTTATGCAAACCATCACCAAAAAAATGTGAAAAAATAATTTAAACCATGAGTAAACACGATATGCGCCAAACCCCTCAACGTTGGTTTTCAAGTCCACCATTATGGTTCACAATCAATGTTTAAAATACATTAAAACATGCCTTTAGTTGGAACTAACGATGAGGGATTAGTACATGCCTAATTTATGAATATTCACGAAGAGAAGCTTGAGTCTTGAGCCTCTAGATGATGACCTTGTAGAAAACCCTAACCTAAATCTTCTAGAAAGTTTAGGGAGGATATGAGACTGTCTTATGGTTCCAAATCAAGTTATGAGAGGCCACTAAGGTTTATATAATGTGTGAACTTAAGGATTTTTAGGTGGGAAATGTTTGGAATGCCCTCAGGATAAAAGCTGAAAAACACACGCAGAAGGGTACGACTCACCCCTCATAAACTGTACCCTAGGGTACTAGTCGTACCCTTACTCGTACCCTAAACCTCAACTTGCACCCCTTATTGATAAACATATGACCATAAAAGTCCAAGTCATATCATATCATATGAGTAGTACCCTTGGAGTTATACCCAGGTCAGAATCATCAATCCATACTTAAGACATCATAAGATTTTGCAACATACTACTCTTACACTATCATATGATTGTTATGGTGCCTGCATGTATCTAGGGAAGAAACCAACCCATACATACTATATAACATATGAGAGAAGGGAAACCAAGCCAAAAACAAGCATACTACTTGTACCTATGAATCGTACCTTGTCCAAAATATCCAAAACTGAAGAAATTTTTCAAGGGCCATTGTTTTTGATGTTTCATTCTCCCCCATATAGGATCATTCATCCTCGAATGAAGCGTAAAGGAAAGTACAAGCACGAGTTAACCCATTATAACCAATCAAGCTTTCCTTTAGTGAAATAAGAAAACAAAGACATAAAATAAGATGAGAAGATCGTCACATACTACAAGCATAATTTACACCCGAACATCGTCATCCCGACCTCTAACTAAGTTAGAAAATAAAGATACCAGAAAATCCAACCCTTCCTTTAACAAAGTTAGATGACAAAGATGTGATAAAGAACACATATCTTACGCACAACTTTTCAAAATGAAGAACCAACGCGGATGCTTGAAAATCATGAACTCTTTTGTATCCCATATGGCACCTTCGGTCTTTGATCCCACCGTAGAACCTTCAGTGATGCAACACATTTTCATTCATAACCCATAAACTTACCAACCAAGATCTTCACCAGGACCTCCTTAGGAAAAAGAGTTTTGAGATACCAATACCACTCAAAGTAAGGAACAAACGAAGGACTACCCACACCTTAGCTCAACACAATCATATGAAATAATAGATGAATGTAACTCACGCTAGAGGGAAAGTCTAATTAAATATAGAATTTTCCAAAGACACTTCCTTATGAGAGCTTGAGTCTAGCTATACACTACTTCTATGTTCAATCCTATCTAGATCTAAAAGGAGTTAACTTAGGCCATAGAGCTTTATTCCTTACATTCATCCCAAAACACTATTTTGTTTCCTTCACTACCGCCACACATTATGACACATCAAAACCAGACTCAATGATTGGTATATTCGTTAATCACAACATTCAAGACTACCTCTTCTACTCGCACAATATGGCCTACACTTTCAAAGATTTAGCAACCTCTACTATTTAACAATGTTTTTAAGCACCTTCTACTCTAACCTTTTCTTATAAAACAACAACCTTACCTCACCCTCTAAAACCTTCGCTCTAGTGGTCATCTAAGAGTCTACCCCACTTAGGGACTTTTACCTCTCCTCTATTTCTAAACATCACTACATATCCACAGCCACTATCATCCTAACATAACAAGGGTCATTAAGGCACTAAAGTCCAAAAATTACCCATGCCATTTAAGGAAAAACCTCCCAAAATGAGACATGGTAGAATATGTACTAGGAACTTCATAGCAACCATCTAGGTCATGAAGAAACAATCATCCCGACACAACACACCATAGTAGGAGTCCTTAGGATTGGATACCAAAAGACACACAAACGTATATATCATAGGTAATGCAATATAAGCTCAAGATTCATATCCAGGGAACAAGGAGAATGCAAAATGAAAACCTTAGGCCTAAGGATTACTAGAATTTGTGAAACAATAGTAATGTACTCTCTTAAACTAGTTTGGAGAGAATCACTAGAATATACACCCCGATATTCCCTTAGAATCAACTGCTAAAAGAAAATTTAAGATAAACCCTCGACCTTAGTCTTATTACACCTGTCATCATAATACTTTGCTCTGAGGGGAATAACAAATTGCATACATAAACGATTTTTGGTTTTCCTATATCTAAAGCTCATTCATCCAAATTCCACCTAGAGACCAGTATAGTCATATAAACTCCATGCTCTAACCCATCCAACAACTAGTCCCCTAAATCATCCGTTCAAACTGAACTCCCAACCTATATGTCAAAACTTTCCCACTATTGTATTCTCCAAAACATCCACCTCACCCCTTTTGCGTACCTCATGCAACTTACAAATTTAGCTTCATGATTTTTTGCATTGAAATCCTTGAGCTAACATACTTCCTTGATCAACAACAACATTTAAGATTAACTCTTAGTGTCTATCAACCACCATGCACTACCTAAGAAAGCAACCCATATAAAATACACACATATGGTCCACCCCACAAGGAGGACGCCCTAAATTCCTTATTCATCCACAAACTACCTATACCTTCCCAGGGGATACTTATGCATCAAAGAATGAAAATATTCCATGTAGAACAAGAGGATGGATGAAACCTTTTTCTAAAGAGGGTCCTTTAAATTTCCTTTAAGCCATTTTAACTAAACAAAAACCATTCTATAATGAAAGGATAGAAATTGGACAAGTGATCGAAACAAGACCAATCCACGACTCAATCTCCCCATTAGAAGGATACCATAAGGGTCATTAGGAAGACCTCAGGAAATTCGCTCACTACCAAAACTAATTGAAAAGAAGGAATATCTGATTTAGAATCTTTAACCCAAACGAAACTTCTGAGTTAGAATCATTAACCTAAACCAAATGAGAGAGACACCCTCTTTGAAGATTAATAGGGAACCATCCCTCCACTAAACAACCGACTCACAAGGAAATTTAAAGACTACCTTATGGTTCCAACAATTTAATGGTGCATAACACGAGTATAACCAATCTATCCTCTAAAGAACACATAAATCCATCATTGCTGATTCAAACATATCAACAAGAGTTTCCTTAACACCAACAGATACCACACACACCTGTAGACTCTTTTAGCAATCATAGAGTCACCTACCAAGGTTAAAACAAAAAAAAGTCCAAAATAACCTTAGGATAAAAACCAAAATACACAGCTACAAGAGGGGTCATATAAGACAAAGTGGAACCACCCACCTCTTCCTCTTGGACCACTTACCACTTTACTATTTGCCTCCACTATGATAAAAAAATTAAGACCTTTCACTCTACCTATTTCTTAACTTTGCCTTATTCTTGCCCATACCAATTGAATCAAACAGGCATGATAGAGTTATCACTCTCTAGGTCAATAGATGAATATGATTTCAAAACTCAACATTGGTAACCACTCCTTTAGGTAACTTTTCATGACTGCCACCTTTCGAGGTAGGGTAAGTAAAGATCGATGGAACATCATAGGGAAAATCAGAAATTGCGATCGTTGATCGAGTCTGTGCCCTATGAGTTTAATCAGACCCATCAATGTTTTCCACAAGTTGTTCATGTGATTTTCAACAAACATTAGATCATTAAAAGGACATGATCGGAAAGGTGAACCAAAAGGAGATTTATGGAAAAGTTTAAAAACTTAAACTCCATAGACCAAAAATAGAACAATAAGAAAGTGAAACATTCCTAAATGCCTCATACCTTCTTTATTATAAGTGTTGTTCACAACACACCCATAGTAAAAAATCCACTCGATACAGCTTTGTGGACATCCTATGACACAAAAAGCTAGACTTTAATACCAACTTGACATGACCCATACCAAGGATTTGTCATAATGGGCATCTCAAGTAAAACTAGGACCAAAGACCACCCCTGATACCCTACCTAACCACAAACATATACCCTATATTAGATTAATTCTAAGCATATAACGTCATAACAAATTTAACAATGTGATGACTTTGGAATTAGTTTATATCCGAGACAAACCCAACAAAGTCATTCTATCCAATAACTAACCAACCAAAACAAAAATGATAACCCAATGTATATAATATATGAATCATAACCATTCCATACCAAAGTCAATAGTTCTCCATACAAAGCCTATAAACCAAACTAAAGAGTATTTAGTCGGGATATGCCCCCGACAATAAACAAAACCCAAAGTCTATGAAAAGAAGAAAGTATGTAAAGTAATCTATGACATAAAATGGATGCCTACCAAACTATGAAAGATCATCGCTTCAATCTAATACCCACTATTCCCGAATCCGATCATTGACAGGTTAGCAGGAGAACGCGAGCAGGTACTCAAGATAAGGATACAATAATTCCAACCCATAAAACCAAGTAAACAACCATATGCATTCACAACCACATATATATATATATATAATCTATGTCAGTAAAGGGATTCAAGTTTAGTATGCCTTTAAAACCATTAACCTGGGTATGTGTAGAAGTAACGGCATAATCAACCCATAGGCTATATGGGACTAGTGTTACCCCAAAGATAGGCACTAATGTGTGTAGCCGCACGAACTTAAGATATCATAGGAGTGGGGAATTCTTGTGTAACCTTTGCTCTCCAATATACATATATACAAGTGTTAGGTGATTCCCAAGTACCCCTTAAGTATATGGACGCCATGAAAAATCCTTATTTCGACAAACATGAGTTTTTTGTATTTGTCCATGGAACTCCCACCTTCACGGCTAGTTATCATGACCCCTCATTATTTCTCTATTAAAACTATTACTGCACAACCAAACCACTAATTACTATTAACCAAGGCTATAAATTGTGGTATCAACATATAGACTATATCTTGCAAATAATGTCTTTAGTCAAACTAGGGGATTCACATATTCTCCGTAGGTTACATTATTAATTTAACTTAGGATTTCTATGTATGCCATAAGTACATCAATATTAGGCCTACATAGCAGATTCCTATGTACCCCACAAGGGCTTCATTATTCTAATCAATTTCATTATTTCTTTCTCTGGGGTGATTCTCATGTACCCTATAAGGTTTTTCAATGAAACAATAACTGTGACCACCAAGACCTTACCATTTAGCCATTCCAAACCATTAATACCATTAAAAACCATTTTAAACCATTAAAAACCTTACGAACCAATTTAAAATTTCATTACCAAGCCATACCATGAAATAGTTTTAATGGAAGTTCTATAATATAGTAAGAAAAATTCTCATAGGTATTTTATTAAACTTGTTGAGGGTATAGCTTTATCAAGGACAATACCAAAGCATAAACGATCAAATTTAAAGTTAACCATGACGCATTTGTTAAAGCATAACAAACAAGCACCCATATATGAAAACTATCACAAAACACATGTGAAAACATAATTTAAATCAAAATTAAAACCCTCAAGATTGGTTTTCAAATCCATCATTTATGATTCATAATCAATGTTTATAACACATTAAAATATGCCTTTAGTTGGAACTAACAATAAAGGAGGAGTACATTTATTATTTACAAAGATTCCCAGGGAGAAACTTGACTCTTGAGCCTCTAGATGAGCACCTTGTAGCAAACCCTAGCCTCAATCCTCAAGAGAGTTTAGAGAGGATTTGAGAGTGTTTTGTTCTTCAAAAGTTAGTTATAAGAGGCCATCAAAGGTTATATAATACAAGGACTTAAGGGCTTTGGGGTAGGAAATTTCTTGAATGCCCCCAACTTAAAAGCTGATAAGCACATGCAGGCGGGTACGTCTCACACCTTCTAAACCATACCCTAAGGTATGAGTGGTACCCTTAATCTTACACTAAAACTCTACTTGGAACCCATACTAATCAACATACGACCATACAAGGACAAGTCATATCATCGCATATGAGTAATACCCTTGAATTCATACCTTGGTCAGAATCATTAAGACCATACTTAAGATACCATACGATTTGGAAACATATAACTCATACACTATCATACAATTCTTATAGTGGCTAGTCATATCTAGGGAAGAAAAAAACCCATTCATATTATCTAACCTGTGAGAGAAGGGACACCAAGTCGTACCCTAGCATACTACTCGTAACCATGAATCATACATTGTCCTGAATTGCCAAAACTTATTAAATTTTGTAAGGGCCAAAGTTTAGGATATTTCAGCCACTTTTTCCTAGACTTAGCTTTTATTAATTTGTATCTTAGCATATTTATATCATGATTTATCTTAGTTGGAAGATGACAGATACTGAGTACCTATGGTTTTTCTACTCATACTACACTTTTATAACTTTTTAGTATAGATATACCTTTTTAGTATAGATATAAGTACTTATTACCATCGCTGAGATCTTGGAGTTGGAGATACCTTTTTCCTTTTATTTATCTATGTCTTATCTATCATATTAGAGATGTATTATATTTGACAATTTAGTACAAATAATTTATTTTTAGTAGCTCTTGTACCAATATAACTAGTTCTTGGAATTGTTGTTGATCTTCTACATATCTATTTGATTACTAGGATTTTTTTTTATTTTTACTCAAGTCTTAATTGTTAATTTTAATCTTTAAGGGTTTTTTCCACCTTGTTATCCCACTATATCTTGATTTTGGGCTATGGTTTGTCTTAACTACTAGCGGGATAGATTAAGTGACATCATGACTTGAAAACCATGTCGTGACACTTTGTTATGGGATAGATTTGAGTCCAATTTAATCTCATTTTGAATGTTAATTTGGGGCTCCAAATATATGTAATACTTTTAGGAAATGTCTTCATTGGGCTTGAGATATTTTTCCATTACAAGACACCTTTTTAATTGCCAATTCAATCCTATTAAGCTTGTCTTTAAATTTCCTTGTTTGGAATCTTTTCACGGGTCGTCTTAGAAATTCCAAAGCTTCCTTAGTTTAGGTTGAGCTATAATGAATGCTAATTGTCATATTTTTTAATATAATTTATCTTTTAATTTAGTGCTACATCAAATAAAGAATGAACAAAATCATTATGGGCAACACTAACTTGATACTAATTAAGACGATCAAGTTTGTAATCGTTGTCTCCATTCCCTTCAAGGAATTCAAATTTCCCATATCCTCATTGTGTACTTTGCATTTTCTTTTTTTAGTAAATTTTTCCTTCTTATTTTTCACTCACACTCACTCTCTGGGCTTAAAAATAACAATTTTTCTTTTCTTATTTATCTTTAAGGTTGTTTGTTTATTTCTTCAAGTGTTGTTTTTTCATGAATATTTGTCATTATTACATCCTTCTTCATATGATGAAGATTAATAATATCTGTAATACCTCGCATGTTTCTAAGATAGAAATTGAATAAGTATTCCTACGTATGAAATTTCCTATCCTGTGATCCATACTTGAGTACATGACTTAACATGAATATCCTAGTGATAGGATAGATTATGATGCATTAAGCATGTTCATATGAGTAACGTAAGGTAATAAAAGCTAAGAGTTTTTGAGTAAACCAAGTTTTAGTGTTTGATTTTGCAAGGTCATATTTGAACAATTATAACTCGATTTTAATGTGGTATTTTGGATTATTTAGACCCACCAAATTATAGAGAATCGAATTAGCTTTCCAACGATAAAAATTTTGCCTTAATCCAATACCCGATCGAAAATTTATGCCCATTTTCATCAGAGACAGTAAGCATAGGTGATTGGTTAGGCGCCGCCCAACCCAATCATAGGTCATCACTTGGGTGCCGCCTAAGTCAATTCCAGGTGCCAAAAATACTTTGTCTTGAGTTATTTTAAAGGTAATTAAGTCTTTAAATACTCCTTACACGTCGCTAAACCTAAACCTATGAAATATATAGCTTTTAAATATATTACAACCCTATTTTCATCTCAAAGCTCATCATCCAAGAGCACTAAAAGAGAAAAACAACTAGGGTTGCATAATAAGCTTGAAGATCCGATTTCAAGGAAATTCCTTCGTCAATCATCAAGAATCTTCCTTCTAAGGTATGCGTAGTGTTCATCCACGAATTCCTTTTGTCCGTTGAGTTCAAGAATCAATCTTTAACATACAAAATCTTGGTTGATTGTGGTGATATGATCATACCCATATTGATGCTTGTTTGTTTTTCTATATGATAGTATGCGTGAGTTGATTTATGGATCCCTTTCATCCATAAAGCTTATAAATCCTCTTTTTTCATTATAAAGTATGATTTCTATATTGTTGAGTGTTGATGATATGTTGTTGATATTGGGTGATTCCCCAGATGAAATCTTTATATATATTTTTTTTTAATTTCATGATATCATATGAGTTGGAAACATGTAAGTTTGGTTGTTTATGAAGTATAATTTGATGATTTCACTTATGCTTAAGATGTTCTTGTAAGGTGTTTGATAAAATTCCTTATAAACTATAAATCATGCAATATAACTAAATTGTGACTAAGTGAAGGATTCATGATATGCCCGGACATTCCAATGACTTCTATGTTGTTAATGTGCCTTGTAAATGTTGTTGGAATACTCATGAACTATTGTTATGAGATTATGATATGTTCACTTACAAATCCTACTTATTATCAAAATGTATGGTAACCATGCAATCCACATGAACTTCCACGCTATTGATATGTGTTGCCAATATGATTATGCAATGAACATGATATTAAGATTATGCAAGTACTTCCATGTGATATGAAATCCTTTCCATACAATACATTGTTGATAACCATGCTTAGTATGAGATCCCTACTTATGATATTATAAATTATGGACTCTACTCTTATGATCAAGTCAGTCATGTGTGTCAGTTTCCTTCCATCGAGTCCTGGGGGTACTTGTACTCGAAAACTATAGTTGTGTGCCTAGATCCATGTCATGTTTCACGATATCTGAACTCAAGCTATGACTCCATAGATTTCAGTCAGTCAAGTGACTCAGGAAAACCTCATGATCTTAGTCAGTTGTCAGATATCAGTAACATTCTGCTAGTCAATAGAATTTAGTAAGATTAAGTCATGCACAGTCAGTTATTCATGTCCAGTCCCTCCAGATGGGAGTAGAGGTTAGCACCGAGTGAACCCAAGAATGGGAACTTACCCTTAGTTCAGGGTGTGATACTTAGTAGTCATCCTTGTGTTCCAAAACTACGTAGCCAGCGTAGGTTGAGACATCTTAACCCATCATATTAGGGTTGATGAGGTGGCTTAACCCATCAGTTTAGGGTTCCCACCATTCTCATTGAGTACCCTCCAGATAAGGGTCACTCATAGGCTGTCTTTACCCATGGCACGGTATTGACACCCCTCTAGTCTGGGCAAAGATTGGACACTAACTTAGCCATAATGGCATACATAAGGCATGTCGGTTAAACACTACTTCCCATAGTTCCAGTATCAGTCTTAGTAAAAGAACTCAGGGTGTTCTTCAGATTTCAATATATACAGGACTATAAAATATAGTCGTCCATGTTATCATCTTAAGTATCAGTCATGATAGTTATCGATGAACCATGTATTAGCTTACAGGTCATGCTATCATGTAGTCACCATCCCAGTTTCTATATATCTTTGTTTGCACTCCCACGTTCATATTGGTCAATCAATTTTGTTCATGCATGAAACCCTTTATGTTTAGCCTACCTTCCTCGTATATTCGTACTCCAGTTGTACTGACGTATTTGTGCTATGGTTCTTTCTTTTCATGTTACACCATAGGTTCTGAGACACGAGCTCCAGCCCAGCAATAACGGTAGCATTCCAGTCGCAGAGACACAGTGAGTCATTGATTTGAGGACAATATGATTTTATTCATTTATTTCTTTCTTTAGTTCAGTTTTACGGAGTTAGTTGGAGAGATGTTCCTTCAACTCCTTATTCAAATAGTTTAGAGGCTTTCAGATTTATGTTCAGATTTACATTCAGATTGAGTTGTTTTGGGTATTTTCACCCACATGATTGTATTCAGTTAAACCTTATGGTCTTACAGTTCTATGTTTTCCGCATTATTATATCATGATTTGCAGTATACAGGTACAAATATCAGTCATAGGTTAGCTTGTGGTCCCTCGGGGTTATGAGCACCGTGTAGCATTTTGGTTCAGCAAATCAGGGTGTTACAAACTTGGTATCAGAGCCTAAGGTTCAATAGAGTCCTAGGAAATCTGAAAGCTGCATCTAATAGAGTCTTGTACATGGGTGTGTTGTGCGCCACATTTATGTACAGGAGGCTATAAGATGTTTTAGGAACAACCCCCTTTCTTCATTATTCATGTTATGCTAGTGAGCATAATCACAAGTTAAACTCTCAGCCTAATCCATTTTTCTCTTATTCAAGGCCATGGCCCCAAAGAGATGAAACCAGCTAGCTCCTCAGCCTGAAGATCCTTTGGGCGAACATATTTCCCATGAAGAGTTTAGAGCCGCATTTACCATACTTGCTCAGTCTATGGCTACACAGAATGAATGGCCACCAGTCATTTCGGCCAATCCAGTGACCACTCCCAAAGCAGCTAGGGTTTGGTACTTCTCCCGGATGAACCCTCTATCTTTCCATGGGTCTAAGTCTGATGAGGACCCTCAGGAGTTCATTGACCAAGTCCAGAAGGTCATCGACATCATGGGTGTTACTTCTATTGAGAGTACTGAATTAGCCGCCTACCAGTTATAGGATGTTGCTCATGATTGGTACAAATAGTGGACGTCTGAGAGGTTAGATGATATAGGCCCTATCGAATGAGAGGAATTTGTCACAGCCTTCTTAGACAGATTCTTTTCCCAAAAGCTGTGGAAAGCCAAAGTTCTTGAGTTCATCAATCTCAGATAGGGGAATATAATGGTTAGGGAGTATTCTCTCAGATTTACTCAGCTATCCAAGTATGCTCCTCATGTGGTTGCAGACAACAGAGCTAAGATGAGTAAGTTTGGGTCAGGGGTCAACGATAGTATGGTAAATGAGTGTAGGTCTGCAATGCTGATCGGTGATATGACCTTAGCCAGACTCATGACCCATGCCCAGCATGTAGAAAAGAAGAAGTTTAAGACTAGGGAGAGGCAGAACAAGAGAGCAAGGTCAAGTAATTTCAACTTTACTCACCCTAAGTCAGATGGAGGAAACAGTTCATAGTTTTGCTCCAAGTTAGCTGTTCCAGCTCTTTTCTCTGCCAGCGCTCTAGCATCGAATTTTAGAGATGGTAATAGAAACAAAGCACTAGGCTCTAAATCTCAGGGCAGTGTTAGCAGTGCCCGAATGAATCCCCTTTGTTAGACTTTTGGTAAGAACCATAAGGGCATTTGTAGAGCCGGTAGTGATGTCTGTTTTGGTTGTGGTAAGCCAGACCACAAGATTAGAGAGTGTCTGCAGTCAAGTCTTCAGGGTCAACAAAATCATTCTACAGCTCAGTCCAGTCGCCCAAACCAGTAGGGTGCCATTTCCAGTGCTACCAGTGTGCAACGCCCAAACAGACTCTATGCTCTTCAGTTTCGGCAGGATCAGGAAAATTATCCTGATGTCATTACTGGTACGTTATAGATTTTCCATGTTTATGTTTATGCTTTGTTAGACCCAGGTACATCTTTGTTTATTGTTACTCTATACATAGCAGGCGATTTTGGAATCAGTCCCAAAGTCCTAGTAGAGACCTTCTCAGTCTCTACCCCAGTGGGTAAAACCATCATATCCCAGTGGGTATACAAGAACTGCCTGGTTATGATATCTCAGAAATCCACGTCAGCATATTTAGTAGAGTTAGAGATGACTGATTTTGATGTCATTCTCAGCATGGATTGGCTTCATTCCTTCTATGCCATAGTCGACTGTAGAAATAGGATAGTTCAATTTTAATTCCCGAATGAGCCCGTCCTAGAGTGAAAGGGCAGGACTTTAGCGTTTAAGGGTCAACTTATTTCCTACCTTCAGACAAGAAAAATGATTTATAAGGGGTATATGGATCATCTCGTGCATGTTAAAGATTCTAGTTCTGAATATCCTAGCCTCGAAATAGTCCCTGTTATTAATGAATACTCAGATGTCTTTCCCAAAGATCTTTCAGGAATTTCTCCCAAAAGGGAAATAGACTTCGTCATAGACCTTCTTCCGGATACTCAACCTATTTCTATTCTGCCATACAGAATTACACTAGTAGATCTCAAGGAACTGAAAGATCAGTTGAAAGATCTCTTAGATAAGGGATTTATCAGACCCAGCATTTCCCCATGGAGTGCGCCAGTATTATTCGTTCATAAGAAAGATGGTTCTCTCAGGATGTGTATTGATTACCGTCAACTCAACAAGGTCATGGTCAAGAATAGATATCCTCTTCCAAGGATTACTGATCTATTCGACCAACTTTAGGGTGCCAGTTAATTCTCCCAGATAAACCTCAGATCAGGCTAACATCAGCTTAGATTTAGAGAATGTGACATTCCAAAGATAGCTTTTCATACTCGGTATGGTCACTTCAAATTTTTAGTCATGTCATTTGGTCTTACCAATGCCCCTGTAGCTTTTATGGATTTGATGAACCGTGTGTTCAAGCAGTACATCGACATGTTTGTCATAGTCTTCATATTTGATATTCTGGTCTATTCTTTCACAAAGCGTGATCATGAAGACCATCTCAGGATTGTTCTTGAGACTCTCAGGGATCACCAGTTATTTGCTAAATTTAGCAAGTGCAAATTTTGGCTAAGATCAGTAGCATTCCTTGGCCATATTGTTTTTCGTGATGGAATTAGAGTAGATTTTTAGAAAATCGAGGAAGTAAGAAACTAGCCCAGACCCGTATCTCCATCAGATATTAGGAGTTTCTTGGGTTTGGCTGGCTATTATAGACAGTTTTTCGAGGGATTTTCTTATGTTGCATCTGCCATGTCTAGATTGACTTAGAAGAAGATTAAGTTTCAGTGGTCAGATTCATGTGAGAAGAGATTTCAAGAGTTGAAGACTTGACTCACCTCTGCTCTAGTTCTATCTATTACAGATGGTTCAGATGGTTTTGAAGTCTATTTTGATGCATCTATAGTGGGTTTAAGTTGTGTCCTCATGCAGCATGGTAAGGTCATATCCTACGCCTCCAGATAGTTAAAGCCACATGAGAAGAATTATCCTACTCATGATCTTGAGTTAGCAGCAGTATTTTTTGCCTTGAAGATTTGGAGGCATTATCTCTATGGCGTTCATGTAGATGTCTTCACAGACCATAAAAACCTCCAGCATGTCTTTTCCCATAAAGATCTTAATCTTCGCCACAGAAGGTGGTTAGAGCTCTTGAAGGATTACGACATATGTGTTCTTTATCATCCGACCAAGGCCAATGTTGTGGTCGACGCTCTCAGTCGACTCTCCATGGGTAGTATTTCTCACATTGAGGATAGTAAGAAAAAATGGCTCAGGAAATCCATCAGCTTGCCAGACTAGGAGTTCGCTTAGTCAATTCTTCAGATGTTGGTGTATGTGTTCATAGTAGTTCAGAGTAATCTCTAGTTTCCGAGGTGAAAGAGAAACAAGACAGGGATCCTAGTCTTTTCAAGTTCAAAGAGTCCTTTTAGAATCAGAAAGTCGAGGTTTTCTCCCAAGGAGGAGATGGTGTTCTTCGTTGTCAAGGTCGTCTATGTGTTCTAGGGGTAGATAAATTGAGGCAATGAATACTTACATAAGCACATGGTGTGCAATACTCTATTCATCCAGGGGCCACTAATATGTACCACAATATGTGGGAGATCTATTGGTGGAGTGGGATGAAGAGAGATATTGTTGAGTTTGTGGCTAAGTGCTCTATATGTCAGAAGGTTAAGATAGAGCATCAAAAACCTAGTGGTTCCATACAAGAGTTCATTATTCCTAATTGGAACTGGGAAGAAGTTAACATGGACTTTGTGACGGGTTTGCCTAGAACTCGTCATCAACATGATTCAATCTGGGTCATTATAGATAGAATGACCAAGTCAGCTCATTTCCTTCCTGTTCATACTTCTTATTTCGCTGAGGATTATGCCAAACTCTATATCAGGGAGTTAGGAAGATTACATGGCATTCCACTATCTATCATCTTATACAGAGTTACCTAGTTCACTTCTCACTTTTGGAAAGTATTCCAAAAGGGTTTCGGTACCCAAGTCCATCTCAGCACAGCATTTCATCTTCATAAAGATGGTCAAGCAGAGAGGACCATTTAAACTCTTGAAGATATGCTAACGGCATGTGCAATTAACTTCAAGGGAAGTTGGGATGACCACTTGCCTTTGATTGAGTTTGAATACAATATTAGCTATCATTCTAGTATTCCGATGGCACCATTCGAAGATCTCTATGGTAGGAGATGTAGATCTCTGATTGGTTGGTTTGAAGTTAGTGAGGCCTCAATCATAGGTCCTGACTTAGTATTCGATGCCTTAGAGAAAGTTCAGTTGATCAGAGAGAGACTCTGGGCTGCTCAGAGCCGGCAGAAGTCCTATGCAGATATTCGTAGAAAGGATCTCGAGTTTGAGGTCAATGACTATGTCTATCTTAAGATCTATCTCATAGGAAGGGAGTGAAGAGGTTCGGCAAGAAAGGGAAACTCAGTCCCTGGTATGTCGGTCCCTTCAGAATTCTTTGTCGCTTCGGAAGGTAGCTTATGAGCTAGAGTTACCTTCAGATCTAGCCTCTGTCCATCCAGTCTTCCATGTCTCTTTGCTAAAGAAGTGCATAGGTGACCCAACATTTGTTGTCCCTATTAAAAGCATCGACATTCATAACAACCTCTCTTATGAAGAGATTCCAGCAAAAATCTTAGATTATCAGACTCATAGATTGAGGAATAAAGAAGTCACTCTAGTCAAGGTTCTTTGGCGAAATCAATCTCATGAGGGAGCTACTTGGGAAGCAGAAGAAGATATGCATACCAAGTATCCTCACCTCTTCCCCGCCAATTTAGATCAAGCTCAAGGTAATAGTTCTCCTTAATCTTATTTAGTTCACATTTATGTTTCCAGTATAAACCTGGTACCTATTAACCATTTCATACTCAGTCATGCATTCATGTGTCAGTTGTCCATGCATCAGATATGCACGAGTTTAGTATGTTATCATGTCAGTCATGATATCAAGTTTCAGTTCTTCATGTTCAGTTCAGGTTCTATTGTCTTGTATCCCTTCTCAGTAAATTCTCGTTCGAGGACGAATGTTCCCAAGGGAAGATATTGTAATGCTCCGCATATTTCTAAGCTAGGAAGTGAATAAGTATTCCTACGTATGAAATCTCCTATCCTGTGATTCATACTTGAGTACATGACTTACAATGAATATCCTAGTGATAGGATAGATTATGATGCATTAAGCATGTTCATATGAGTCACTTAAGGTAATACAAGCTAAGAGTTTTTGAATCTATCAAGTTTTAGTGTTTGATTTTTCAAGGGTCATCTTTGAATGAGTATAACTTGATGTTAGTGTGGTATTTTGGCTGATTTAGACCAACCAAATTGTAGAGAATCAAATTATGTTTCCAACGATACCAATTTTGCCTTAATCCAATACCCGAGCAAAAGGTTATGCCCATTTTAGTGAGAGACAGTAAGCATAGGTGATTGGTTAGGCGCCACCCAACCCAAACATTGGCGATTGGTTAGGCGCTGCCCAACCCAAGCATAGGTGATTGGTTAGGCGCCGCCCAACCCAAGCATAGGCGATCACTTGGGCGCCTCCTAAGTCAATTCCAGGTGCCAAAAACACTCCTTCTTGAGTTATTTTAAATGTAATTAAGTCTTTAAATACTCCTTACATGTCCCTAAACTTAACTCTACGAAATATATAGCTTCTAAACATATTATAACCCTATTTTTATCTCAAACCTCATCTTCCAAGAGCACTAAAAGGGAAAAACAACTAGGGTTGCACAATTAAGCTTGAAGATCCAATTTCAAGGAAATTCCTCTGTCAATTATCAAGAATCTTCCTTCTAAGGTATGCATAGTATTCATCCACGGATTCCTTACATCCATGGAATTCAAGAATAAATCTTTAACATAAAAAATCTTGGTTGATTGTGGTGATATGATCATACCTATGTTGATGCTTGTTTGTTTTGCTATATAATAGTATGCATGAGTTGATTTATGGATCCCTTTAATCCATAAAGCTCAAAATTCCTTTTTTTTCATTATAAAGTATGATTTCTATATTGTTGGGTGTTGATGATATGTTGTTGATATTGGGTGATTCCCAAGATAAAATCTTTATATATATATTTTTTTAATTTCATGATATCATATGAGTTGGAAACATGTAAGTATAGTTGTTTATGATGTATAATTTAATGATTTCACTTATGCTTAAGATGTGCTTGTAAGGTGTTTGATAAAATTCCTTATAAACTATAAATCATGCAATATAGCTAAATTGTGACTAAGTGAAGGATTCATGATATGCCCTTACGTTCCAATGACTTCTATGTTGTTAATGTGCCTTGTAAATGTTGTTGGAATACTCATGAACTATTTTTATGAGATTATGCTATGTTTACTTACAAATTCTACTTATGAACAAGATGTATGATAACCATGCAATCCACATGAACTTCCATTCTATTAGTATGTGTTGCTAATATGATTATGCAATGAACATGATATTAAGATTGTGCAAGTACATCCATGTGATATGAAATCTTTTCCATGCAATACATTGTTGATAACCATGCTTAGTATGAGATCCCTACTTATGATATTATAAATTATGGACTCTACTCTTATGATCAAGTCAGTCATGTGTGTCAGTTTTCTTCCATCGAGTCCTGAGGGTACTTATACCCGAAAACTATAGTTGTGTGCCAAGATCCATGTCATGTTTCGTGATATCTGAACTGAAGCTATGATTCCATAGATTTCAGTCAGCCATGTGACTCAGGAAAACCTCATGATCTTAGTCAGTTGTCATATATCATTAACATTCTGCCAGTCAATGAAATTTAGTAAGATTAAGTCATGCACAGTCAGTTATTCATGTCTAGTCCATACAGATGGGAGTAGAGGTTAGCACTGAGTGAACCCAAGGATAAGAACTCACCCACCAGTTTAGGGTGTGATTCTAAGTAGCCATCCCTGTGTTCCAAAACTACGTGGCCAGCGTAGGTTGAGACATATTAGCCCATCAGATTAGGGCTGATGAGGTGGCTTTACCCGTTAGTTAAGGGTTCTTACCATTCTCATTGAGTACCCTTCAGATAAGGGTAACTCACAGGCTGTCCTTAACCGTGGCACGGTATTGACACCCCTCCAATTAGGGAAAGATTGGACCCCATCTTAGCCATAACGGCATACATGGGGCATGTTGGTTAAACACTACTTCCCATAGTTTCAGTATCAGTCTCAGTAAAAGAACTCAGGGCGCTCTTCAAATTTCAGTATATACAGGACTGTCAGATACAGTCGTCCATGTTATCAGCTTCATTATCAGTCGTGACAGTTATCAGTAAACAATGTATTAACTTACAGTTCATGCTATCACGTATTCACGATCCCAGTTTCTATATATGTGTGTTTGCACTCCCACATTCATATTAGTCAGTCAGTTTTGTTCATGCATGAAACCATTTATGTTCAGCCTACCTTCCTCGTATACTCCGTACTCCAATTGTACTGACGTATTTGCGATATGGTGCTTTCTTTTCATGTTACACTATAGGTTCTGAGACACGAGCTCCAGCCTAGCAATTGCGGTAGTATTCCAGTCGCAGAGAAATAGTGAGTCCTAATTGATTCGAGGACAATATGATTTGATTCATTTATTTATTTCTTCAGTTCAGTTTTATGGAGTTAGTTGGAGACATGTTCCTTCAACTCCTTATTTAGATAGTTTAGAGGCTTTCAGATTTATGTTCAAATTTACGTTCAGATTGAGTTGTTTTGGGTATTTTCACCCACATGATTGTATTCAGTTAAACCTTATGGTCTTACATTTCTATGTATTCCGCATTATTATATCATGATTTGCAGTATACAGGTACAGATATCAGTCATGGGTTAGCTTGTGGTGCCTCGGGGTCATGAGCACCGTGTAGCATTCCGGTTCAGCGAATCGAGGTGTTACAATATCATTAGTAAGTAGAGGCAACAAATCTAGGGGTTGAGGGGATTAAATACAAAAAAACCCTTCAAAGGGGGACTTGTCAGTAGAAGAATGGATAGTTTTATTGTAAGGAAACTCCACTATAGGCAAATGCTCCTCCCAAAAAGTTAAATTTTCACCGTAAAATAGCCCCTAACATATTCCTTAAATATCTATTAACTACTTCTATTTTCCCATTAGTTTCCGAGGAACAAGATCTATGGCATAGCAATTTAGTCCCCAACATTCCCCAAAGAACTCTCTAAATATTCCTGAAAAAATTAGCAATCCTATCACTAATAATAGTTTAGGTATGCCATGTAATTTAAGCATTTCTTTTTGAATTAAATGAACCACTATGATGCATCATTAGTTTTCAAACATAGAATAAATTGACCCATTATTAGAAATTTTTCATCCACTATAAATATACTTTTCTTAACGTGTTTGGTTCTAGGATGTCTTAAAATAAAATCCATCAAAATATCAATCCAAGGAGAAGTAGAAATAGTTAAAAGTGTATAAAGACATCTGGTGAAACTTTTAATTTGAATTGTTTACATTCAAGACATTGGGAGTACACTTTAACAATATCCTTTCACATTCCAGGAAAAAAGAATTGTTCAACGAGTATATCTAATGTTTTGTGAAGTCCAATGTATCCCATGAGTCCATAATGTGCTTCCTTAACAAATAATTCATGCAAAGAGAAATTAGGTACATAACTTATTTTCCTTAAAATGAACCTATCTTGAAGATTTAACCTATCATAAGGACCAAACTTACATTTTGCGAAGACTTTCCAAAAATCTAAATCATTAGCACAGAGTCCATTGATTTGATCAAATCTCATTAATTTAGAAATAAGAGTAGATACCAAGACATAGCTTCTTGAAAGTTCATTGGCAACCATATTTTATTTTCCTTACTTGAAAGATATAATATATGAGGCAACTTGAATGAGTTAATCCTATTTTTCATCCCTACGACTAAGTTTACCATGCCTCTTTAAGTACTTCATGGATTCATGGTCAACCATGAACACAAAGTCTCTAGGCCACAAAGAATGTTTCCATATAGCTAGAGACTTGACCAAGCATACAACCCTATATAATAAGTTGAGTAGTTAATTAGATATCTACTATGCTTGTCACCAATGTATACAAAGGTCTTGGAATTCTACATTAAAACAATACCGGTTCCTCTTCCATAGGTATCACATTAAACCTTAAAAGATATACCAAAATCAGGTAATTCCAAAAAAAGGAGAAGAAAACAATTTTTCTTTCAACAAGTTAAAAGAAGCATATTGTTTAGTTCTCCATGTGAAAACATTTTCCTTCTTAATAACTTTATTCAAGGGAGTAGTAACTGTGCCAAAATCTTTTATAAGTCTCCTATCATATCTAACAAAACTATGAAAACTTCTAAACTAAGTTACACTCTTAGGTTTAGGCCATTCATCTATTACCTTGATTTTCTCTTCATAAACTTCAACTCCCTTATAAATAACCACATAACCCAATAATACCACACTATCCATACAAAAGGTTTTGTTTTTGAGATTAGCAAATAATTATTGTTTTGTAAGAACTTCAAAAATATGTTTTAGGCGTTCAAGAATTTTTAAAAAAGATCAAGATATCATCAAAATAAACCATCTTAAATTTTCCATGAAAATACTTACAAATATGATTCGAAGATCTCATTAAAGTGTTAGTGAATTAGTCAAGCGAAAGAACTAACAAGTCACTCAAAAGGCTGTATTCTTTCTTAAAAGTAGTTTTTTATACATCTTCAAAAGTCATTTGAATCTTGTGGTAACCATTTTTCAAATTAATTTAAGAAAAAATCTTACACTTAATCAATTGGTCTAATATGTCTTCTCGATAAGGAGTGGGATTATGATACATTTCCTTGATCTTTCTGATAGTTGGGCAATCCACACACATCCTTCAAGATCCATTATTTTTTGGCACCAACAGGACATGAATAGAGAAAGTACTCATGATCTCTCTCACAAACCTCTTTTGAATTAATTCTTTATATTGACATTGTTATTCTTTTGTCTCTTCGAGATTAATCCTATAAGCAGGCCTATTTTGAATTTGTTTTCTCAGCATAAAATCTATCTGGTGCTTAATTCCACAGAAATGTTTTAAACCTTTAGGAATATCATCAGAATTGCTATCATAGAATTTCTACAAAAGAGAAGAGACAATACTTTGAAAAGAAGAAGTTATTATCTCAAAATTAATCAATATTTATTTGTAATAAAGTAGTATTATTTCAAACCGCTTGTTGTTCGCATTCAAACACTCTTTGGATTTTATATAGAACCTCTTTTGTTATTTTCCTTAGCCTCTTTGTTCTCACCACCAATCTTTTTTTGTACTAGAACCGTCTTTTAACCAACCGCTTAAGTTGTTGCTCTCTTTTTCTCTCTCTTGGCCATCTTTTATTTTTCTAACTCTTGTCTAGATAGTTTTACTTTTTCCTCAAGTTCAGTCGTTTCCTCTCCCATTGGTTTTACCACTATTTCCCTTAATATATTTTTATCTTCAAGAACTTGAGAAGGAGCTAAAGATTATGGTGTATACTTCTTTCCATTAATCTTAAGTGAATATCTATTCAGTTTTATATAATTAAAAAGAAGGCTTAACAAACAACCATAGAATATCAAGAAAGATATGAAAAGATTGCACAGAAACCAAATTACAAAGATTTTTAACCTCATATTGTTTTGACCTAAAGTACTAGATCATGAGGTAACCTTCTCTAATCTACCTAGATAGGAGAACCCTAACTAGCCATATCTAAACATTATAGAAGTCATGAAGTAAAAAATAAACCTTCATTTATTACAAAGAAATTTAAAAACTTTAAATACTAAATGAATAGTTACCCTAAGAACCTAGTCTAAATAGGAACAAGAACTACAAAGAGAATAAACCAATCTATATATATGACCCATCTTCTACCATAAGAATAATGACATAAGTTGTTGGATCCTTATACATCAACCATAAAACATCGAATGAGCATACAACTAGTCTATACCCCAAAAAGGGTATAAAACAAGTAGAATTAGTACAAACAACACATACTGGTAGGTATCACTGAACAAGCAAGGTTAGATAATGTAAACACAAAATAGAAATCACAAAAAGATAGAGTGAAAATTATAAAACAATATAAGCCATATCACTTTCATCCCTTTATGTTATATTTATCCCTAAATTATTATACATCACCCTTCACATCACAAGTCATCCATCATTACTCTTACTTATTTAACCCCTCTAGTTACTATAAGAGAACCAATTTTACATGCATCTAATTTTACCTCCCTAATAAGTTAGCAGAATAACCATAACCTTGTGACAAGTACAACCATGAAAAAATAATAGTTACTTCAGCTATGTTACCATAAAACCTTTCACATTAATATCAGGAGTTCAATCAAGTGTAAGTCAATATAGATAATATACCGTGTCTATACCATTACTACTGTCAATAGACCTAGCCAACAAACCCTGACTATCTATAACAAGCCAAGTCAAAAGAACCATGGCTCATAATAATATCTTACAACTTTTGTTAAAACACTAGTAGGTTGGTAATGACATAATATTATCCATTCATTTATGATTTTAGCCCGAACCACTCGAGCATCTAACATAATAAGCAATTCAAAACTCATAACTCCCCAATAACTCAACACCTAAGTATAGTATAAAATAATACATAAACCTAATTTACTCAAGGAAACAAATATAATAAGTGATAAGACATAGACCCAATTAACTTAAGAAACCAAATATAATATCAGATAACACTTAAAACCTATTCACTCAAGGATTCAACTTACTCTCTATCCATGTATAATACTGAATCCAACCAATGAAACATAGATATTGTAACGGCGTGGAACCAAGCCAACCAATGAATAATTTTAGCCAATCTTGTGAAGATGACTAAATACTAGTACATCCAATAATAATAAATATAAATCCCATAAATATGTTCAAATACCAGTATATCGCACAATAATAAGTATAAATCTCTTGAACATGTATCATAACCATAATGTGCACAAGTAATCATACTTGTACAGTCAATAGTATATTATTATAACATCATTATATGTAATTAATAATTAGGATATTATTTAACCTGGCCTTCCTTAAGATTGCATTGCAACTATAGACAACCACCTAAATGCTTGGTTGGTTTAAGATAATCATTCTATGTAAATAACAAGCATTCTTTAACACCTCAAATCACTTGCATATGATTCATTGGTTTTATCAAATACAATATATTAAAAGACCAATCCATGATTAATAAAAGTATGAATTAGTAAGCCATATTCATTTAATTCAAGTACTTATTTTAGTAGTACTCATCAAACTCAATTGAGTCTAAACTTAAGTTCAACATTCATAAATTCTTTCATTAATTCAATCCCTCTCTAATTATACTAATACCATGGATTCCGCTATTATCTTGCAACCCCTATAGTTGAGTAATTATTAAGTTGAAGAACTACTCCATTAGCGAATCATTCAACTCTATTCAACTTCAATTTAGTTTTAGTCATACACTTTTATATGTTTACTTCCTAACCCTTAGCCTAACTTGAATTTAGGACATAAAGTTATGTCATCGCGCCCTCATTCCATAATAAAACCTCATAACTAAAATTGAGCAATATTATCTCATATTTCAAGTGCTTGTAGTCTCAAGTCCACCCTTTTGTGGTATTAGGACGAATCACTAGATTATAAGATCAAAAAGTGTCATTATCATCTTTTTTTAGGTACTTCACATAATAATCCATTAGGAGTTCATACAAACACGAAAACACCCATAAAGAATTAATTCATTAAAATATTGACAAACAGGTCTTTATTACATTAAATTTAGGTCTTATCCATCCAACCTCTATTTCAGCAGGACTAACATGATTTCTCTAATCAAATTAGTTTTATCGATATTATTACTAAACATATTATACTACTTATAGCCCATAACCTACTTGTGCACCAAGCTGCTACAACAAGTAATCTATGCCACACATGATCTTTCTTTTTATTCATATTTTTGAAGGTTAAATCATCAAAAAACAACAATTGTTAGTGAAATTGATAAACTACTCTTCAAGAAAATTCTTTGTGAATAAAAAATCACTAATTCTAACATATTTTACTAGATATGAAAAAACCCAAAAAAATTAAACACTAACTAGATCTATCATACTCAACAAACATCTATTAATGCACTTTTACAGCTAAATTCTCTATATTTATAGAATTATAGATCCCCTACTACAAAAGGTCATGTTTGAATCCCCACTTTAAAACGAGGGAGAATTAATTTACCACCTAAAATCAATTCTGCATGAAAATACATATACACATAGTTTTTCTCTATAAATTTATGAACATAGCATTTTAAGCCACAAGAATTCACCATGATTCCCCATCATAATTATCCTAGAATATGAACTAATTAATTGACATTAAAAGAGGTATAAAACTCTTACCTCAACAAATGACTTCAAACACAACCATTAGCAAATCGTCCCTCTAAGGATTAGGAATAAAATTTTGTATTTTATGGATTGAAACCCATAAAAATAAGCTTATACACTATTATTGTGTTTCTATAGTGGAAATATTCCTTCTATAGCATCCTGATCTTGCAACAGTAGACTCTCTTCTTAAGCTCTAACAATCTTCACTAAAAACAATCATAATAATTTTCTCAGGATGCGAATTACCTAATAGCTGATTACATAGAAAAGAAGACCTTGATATGTTTAGTTTGAAGGTTATTGGTCCCTTTAACAACTTAATTCTAGGATGAGCAGTCATTTAAAGTCGACCTAGTTTAAACTTATCATGATACTAAATCTATAAGGACACTTTAAACTTAACTTTTTGCTAGGGATATCATGCACCCTTCATTTATAACTAATGCACTCACATACATAGGAATTGAATGTATCAATAAGTATTAAAGTTCTTTGTATACCCTTGCTGAATATATTTCTAGTAATAATAGAAATGATTATTACAGTACATACCAATATACCATTTGTTCATCCTACACATGCATTTGTTGAGGAGAAGAACTAGGTTGGAATTAGAAGGAAACTACATTTAGATTTTCTTATGCCAAACTTCACTTACCCACTAACTATAATTTGTAAACTACATGATAATTTATACTCAACCTCCTATTGAGGCTTTTCAAGACAAAATGATATGTAGTAAAACATTTACATACGGACGGATTATGTGTCTCACTACAGTCTAAGAGCAAAACCATGAGATTTCATGGTGCGATAAAATCTAAACTAAGAGAATCTAATAATTTACTACATCAAACCCATATTATTGGTTTAATTACTCCTATTTAGAGATATCATGGTAGCAGTCTGCCTCCTCCAACAGTGAGGTAGGAGAGGCAAACACTTGGGATCGCTCCCAGTTTTGTCATTTTTACTACACAATACATATACTTTGGCATCTTGTTGCAACCCCTTAACGTTAAACACTATATTGATAGTTCTATTAATCCAAATCTCTATACTAAAATAGGATACAACGTCCCACACATATCATGATTATCAACTAATTTCATCAAATACTACACCTCAAGATGCCAAATATCTCTAAACTACAAAACATAATTTTTTTATTAAAACCCACCCTACCCTAGATTTTTTAACTCTTATCATTGGGAACACTCTACTCAAGCACTTATACTTAAACTGATACTATAGCGAACAGAACACCACCCCTGAAGAAGAAATCATCACCTAGTACTATCATGATCAATGAGAGCGATATGAATATTCTAAAATACATCTAATAATCCCTCTCCATCAATCAACCCTAAAAATAAGATTATCAATCATAATCAAGCTAACTCATTGAAAAATCATTGCACTTTAATTATACCTTGTTAAAGAGATACTATTATTTGATAATCTTTCTCATAATATGTATAAGTTATGTCAATAAGTAATCATCCAATTATGGGTCACTTTATTAAACAATACATGGGTGACTATTTCACCAATAAGCAACCATAATTTAACAAATACAAGGGAAATTCCCCCTCCCCCTCCCCTCATAATATCACAATTTCCTCATCAACTACACATTATCATCATAATAATAGTAGTTACTCAATCAACAGTAAATACTCCAAGTCAATTAAAGTATGAAATTTAAATATATCTGTCCGCTCAATTAGAAAATTATGAGACCCCATAATATTTTAGCTATTTTTTTGCCCTTTCGTGTGCATAATGACAATTGTTGACATGAATTATATTTAGGGTTGTTAAAAATTTTTTTTGAGAAATTTTAATATTTTTTTAAAGAGGTTTGGGGCTATTTAGTGGCCCCGAGGCAGTAAGCCTCCACGATAGTCATGTGCCATGGAGGTTAACCTCTGTGATAAAGGTGTGGCATAGAGGCTAACCACTTAGATAAGGGCATTCCATGCCACTATGTTAAATTCATCTAATTTTTGTTCTGTCACTAGGGGTGAAGGACTTTTCGTCCTTTTACCCCTTGCACTACTTTTAAACATAAAGTAACCCCTTTCTCTTTAGTTTTCAAATATCAAAACAATTTTTTCCTGTTTAACTCAAAACATAAGGAAGCACAAGTGTTTTATAGAGAATCCAATGTTCAATCTTCAAACTTTCATTTCTCTTTGATTTTCTTTGTTTTTAGGGAATTTTGATCATCCCTAATTTTATTTTAAAATTGTATCATCAATTTAACAAATATTCATATGACTTAATTAGTGGGTTTCAAATTAGGCTAAGGGGTTTTGATTGTGATTACTTAAATTGCTTTTCTCATGGTTTAAATACACTATTCATGATATAATTTATGGTTTTATGACTGAATTCGTTCATTTCTGTCATGGATGGAATAGGGGACATGGCTTTTTCCAAATCTATAAAATTTTGGTTTGATAATTACATTAACCTCAACCTACATAGTAAACATTTTTTTGAATTTGGATAATTGCATGGTTTAAGTTTTATTTTGAACCCACTGCATTGCATTAAAGTATAAATGGATAAAAATTGTTTTATATGGACTTGGTGGAAAAGTATTAAATATAAATGTACCTTAGGAGTCGGTATGGTTATATGGAATGGTTTGGCTTAATTGAATTACCTTGCAAGCATACTTGCATGATGATACAATATTGACAAATGGCTTAATAAATGACTCTTGAGTTAATGATTGGTGTATGTCCAACTATTTTAATTTCAGATTAAAGTAAATTGTGTAGCTCTCTATAAATGTATAGGTTTAGTGGGGATCAATACTAGAAATCACGTTTGCTGGTATTGGGGTCTATGTGATTGCGTGTTTGGTGCACATATTATATATATATTTTTGGAGGGCTATAGCCTTGGTGTCTTTAGTCTTTCCATTATTTTATCTCAGTTAATGCAGCAGCTAACACACATTGAGGCCCTTCCAGCAGGGGGAGTTTGACCCATATAGCCCATGAGTTACTTTAGGACAGTGAGCTACATAGTTCATGTTAATACTTTAAACTCTCAGATTCATGAACCTTGTTCCTATCCTGGCACTGTATAGATACATATATAAGTGAAATTCATCTAGTTTATGATAGAATATTGGCAATTGCATTATTTTATCCCTACCCCTGAGTTACATTCTAGGGCTCGCCCGACTAATCATCCCTACATAGTAAATCATTGATGAGGTAGGGTTTGAAGGGTTTTTTTGTGTCTCCTTGTAGTGTTAGTTGATTTAGTTATCCTGTGGATCTTCTGTGAAGTGGTGGTGATGTTGGATATTTTGATGCATTCTACCATTACTATTCTAGCCTTTTTAGCCTTATTTAAAGGATGATTCTTATGTTATATCTATTGATAATCATATAAATAAGAAATTATATGTCCAATTATGTGTTTAAAATTTTTAATCGTATTTTCACATGAGTTTTGATTTAATTTGAGTATTTAGAGTTCAACTGCGAAAACTAGCGCTACTAGCTTGAGCTAGGAGTTTGCCTAGTTATGTCGGTTTCTAATGTGTTTTAATGAGTTACAAAGGTTTTTATTATGTATTTACATGTACAGAAGCTTATTTATAATTTTCAGGGTCAATTTGATGAAGACAAGAGTCAAAACAATAAGCTTAAGCTCAATGTGAATTTAGCCTATGCTTAGCTTGTCTTTCTAGTTCACTGTTGAGAATGTTGTATTGTTTTGAGCTCTAAATTATTTTTTTTAGTGATAAATGATTCTTGGATAATGGATTATTATGATACATGAAGTAATGAAAGCTTCAAATCAAGTGGAAAAAACTCAAAAAGGCTCGGAATAGCTCAACGAAAGTACAATACAAAAATTGATACTATTTGGACCCCTGAAATGTCTGGGGCACGTGTGGGCCATAGGAGTGTCAAATAGATATGTGCAAAACACCACTGGATTTAGAAGAGGCCCAAAATAGTGACCCATTGGCGTGTGTACATTCTAATGGTGTTAAAGGAGGCGACAAGATGTGGTGAAATCATGGTGAGATTCTAGAAATTGAAAATTGCGGATTGGCTTGACACCATGACATGGTGAGCATTGAAGCATAACAAAGTAACCAGCTAAAGGTTAATAATGTGGAAACCCAATCATATTCTGTTTATGGCTTGTTTACTATTAATATAACGTGTTAAATCATATTTTAATCATCTTAGAACCCCTAGATCAATTTGAAAAACATTGGAGGCTACCACAACTTCTTTTTATGTTTAAATTTCTTTAATAAAGTTTTATTTATGGTTTTAAATATTCATACAAATATTTGGATGTTGATTATGAATATGAGTGGCTAAAAATCCTCTTTTTGGGGTTAAAGCCAAGAACATGAGTACTATTATTTGAATTAAGTTTGCTTGATTTGCTTATCATTATTGGTTGTTTATTTATTCTTGTTATACCTATTTTAAGGATTTTCGATACTTAGAATACATCAATTGTCTTTTTTTAATCTTGGGATAGGGAATAGAGAGATAGAACATGGGAATAAAAAAAGTATGGTTTGCATTCTTTATTAAATAAGGAATACAAATTATTATCTAGGACAGGGATGTACTTAGATGCCTTACTTGATTCAAACATAGGATGATAGCTTTAAATAACTTAATTAGATTACTATATCCCCCTTAATGATGTAGTTTTGAGGTCTAAAGTAGGTAAACAATTAGAGGTCGTGATACCATGATTATGCAATTATCCCTACGAATCAACAATCAAGATAAGCAAGTTAACGAATGAAGTTTAATAACATAGTATGATTGTTCAAAGTTCTTTAATCTTGGGTTTTCTCCTATTGATTGAACCAAGACTTTTATCGTCCGCATTGTTTACTTTAATTTCAATTAAAATTTACAAAATCTCTTTTTGGCTACTCCTGGATCAATTAAATCTAAATTGTGAACTAAAATAGAATTATTGTTAGATCAAGTATCTGTGGGATCGACACTTGGCTTCTTGAAGGCCAATTTACTACCTGATAAGACCATGTACACTTGCATGTATGCTTGGGCATTGTCAAGCTTTTGGCACAGTCATTGGGGACTTGAAAGTTACAAACTAATTATTTTAGTTTTACTTTTATAATTCTTTGGTGTATTTTAAGATTGGTGTTTGTTTTGTGATTTCAGGAAATAGGTTTTAAGGTGAGAAAGCTGGAAAGGGATAGGGATTTGGTTGAAACAATCCCCAAACCAGAACAATAGTTCCACTAATGAAAGAGAGACACAATCTGTCTCTCCTAATTTCCTTAAATAGAAAAAGGCCCAGAGAATCCTACTATAATAGTTGTAGATCAACAAAAACGTAGGACAGTTAGGAAAGTGACTGCCCTACTTCCAATGAAGTTGATTTCCCTAATTAAAAGAACTATTACTGGGGGAATTTTTAGTTAAATAACAATATGTTGCATCTTCTCATCAATAGTGGAAATTTGTAGAGCTTTCACACGAGGATCCAGAAATCTACTTGCAGATTTTCATCGAGCTTACTGATATATTCATTCTGACTAAGGTGAGTATTGATTATATGAGGTTGACATTATTTCCCTCTTCACTTTAGGGGGAAGCTAGAAGGTGGTTTAATGTGGAGCCGACCAATTCAATGATATCATGGGATGACTTAATAAGAAAGTTCCTTATCTAATTCTTTCCATCAAGAAACACTATGAGACTTTGTAGTGATATAGAGAATTTTAAATAGAAGCATAATGAAAATATATATCATGCTTAGGAATGCTTCAAGGCCCTTCTTCTGGATTATCCACACCACCAAAAATCTAATGAGGCACTTCCTCATACTTTTGTATAAGATCTTGTTCACAATAGAAAGATCTTGCTAGATCAATCATAGGTGGTCAAGCACTGGAGTTGACTTATGATGAACTATACATGAGCCTTCATTTATTTAAAAGTCCTTTTCATTTTTCTGGTTTTTATATTTTCTTAGAATTTCATTTTTTGATTCTATTTTGTCAAATTTGGGGGCATGTCCTGACTTAGTTGGTATTTCTTAGTTTAGGAAATTTTGTGGCCAAGTTTGGATTGGTTATTTATTTTGATTCATAGACGTTTTATTTGATTTATCTATTAAACTTATTTCAACTAGTTTGGCTTGAACTACATTCATTTATTGTGCTCTAAAGGTTAGTCTAGTGGGCTTGAGATACCCATTATAGCAAGTCTTATGTTTGGGTCATGACAAGCTTGGTATAAGAGAAGAGTTTAGGGTCTTTGGGTGTCCACAAAGCGATGTCTATTAGAGTCCCTTTTATTAGTTTGTAGTGCTCCATACTTATAAGGGGAGGCTACAAGGCATTTAGGAATGTTTTTTTTAATTTTGAGCCATAGAGTTTAGCTATATTTAAAAAACTCTAACTTCTGGCTCACTCGTGTTCTAGATCATGCCTCACTAAAGTTCAGAAGGTTGTATAAACTCTATTGGAACCTCTGTCACAGTTTGGAAGATTTGGAGAGAACTCTCTTTTTATTTGGAGTGCAAACCTTTTCTAGGGTCCCTGCTCTTGATTTTGTTCCTTTATGTTAGGTTCTACCAATCCCTACTAGTCCTCCCCGGGCTTCTCTGGATGGTGATACTTATTCCTAGCCACCATAGGGAGATATATCTAATGTGGAGTTCTAGTAGTTTATTCCTATGCTTGCACAATTCATGGCATTGTAGTCTCAATAGTTTGATCATGTTGGTTTTGTTATTATTTGAATTGAGGTCACTTGGGTATGTTGATAAATAAGATTGGATCCCCCAACCTTTATGGAATCTATGGTTAAGGATTATCCTCATAGGTTTATTGATAAATGGAGAATATTTTTAGGGTTATGAAAGCTAATGATTCAAAGGGTATGGAATTTGCTACCTATAAGTTAAAAGATCTGGCTTACTAGTTGTATGATGAGTAGAATGAAATGACGGGTAATAATGCTAAACCAACTATGTGGGATGAATTTTTATGTGCTTTTCTTGAGCACTTGTTTTCTCACGAGTTGAGGTAATCTAAGGCATAAGAGTTTAAGGAATTGTAGTAGGGTAAGATAAGTGTTAGGGAGTATGCCCTAAAATTTCAGCAACTATGCCAATATGCTCCAGAGTTGGTATCTTATATGAAGAAAGTTTGCTTCTTGCTTGTCCTTTAATATCGTCTTGGAGTCTAAGGTTGCTATGTTAAATAATGATATAGACATCCCAAATTTCATGATCTATATGCAGTAGGTGAAGGATGAGAAAATAATGTAGGTAGAGACGGGAGAGAGAAAGAATAATAAGTTTAGATATTCAATGTAGGGTACAAATTAGTTGATCAATAGGTGAGATAATAGATAGTGGAATAATAAGAAGAATTAGGGAAATTCATATTTGATAGCTAGTGCTCCTTATCCTAAAATTTTGGATAATCATTATTTAAGGCTAGTAATGGTCCTAAGGAAAAGGGTAACTATTCTTAGGCTAGTATTTCTCAGTTAGTACCACCTCATCCTACTTGTTATTTTTGTGGGAAACTTTACTGTAGATTTAGTGATTAGGGAGAAATCGGTTCTATAATTATGGTGAACTTGGTCATATGCAGCAAGATTATCCTTTGATAAGAGTTGCCGTAAGAGATAATAAGGTTTCGATCACTGATTTTTTGGATTTTGTACCTAAGGGTGCCTCTTTTGTTACCAACAATAATAAGAATTATCTCTATGCTCATGCAAATCATTAGGAATCTGAGGCATCCATAGATGTTGACACAATTTTATTACAACTCTTCTCCTGTTATGTTTATTTTTTGCTTGATCTAAGTTATAGTATATCTTTTGTGACTCCTTATATGGCTATACACTTTGGTTTTGGTCTTAAAAATAGTTCTAACCCCTTCTCTATTGCATCTCTCATGGGTGCATTTATTATTGTTAAAAAAATATATAGGAGTTGTGTGATGTCCACCTTTCATAAGGAGATATTGGTAGATTTGATAAAACTTGCTATGGTGGGCATTGATGAGATCTTGAGGATGGATTTTCTCTATTCGTGATTGTAGGACCTAAAAGTTCAGTTTCAACTTTCCTAATGAACCAGTCATTAAATGGGAGAAGAGTTACTTAGTACCTAAAGGGAAGTTTATTTCTTATCTTGTATCTTAGTAGATGATATTTGTAGGGTGTTTATATCATCTAGTTTTAGTTAAGGATTCTTACTGTCAGAGTCCCTCTTTACTATGTATCTCTATGGTTAATAAATTCCTATAGTTTTTATCGGTGATCTATTTAGAATTACTCTAGATAGAGAGATATACTTTGGGATTGATCATCCACTAGATACCCATCACATTTCCATTCCTCCTTATAGTATCGCTTTAGATGAACTAAAGGAGCTAAATGAGTAGTTAAAGTATCATCTTTATAAAGGTTTCATGCATCCTAGTGTTTCTCCATGGGGTGCTCCTGTACTTTGTATGCAAAAGAAAGATGGGTCTCTTTGGATTTTCATAGACAATCCTCAATTTAATAAGTTGTAGTAAAGAATAAGTACCCTCTTCCTAGGATTGATAACCTTTCCAGTCATATTTAAGGTTCTAGATATTTCTCTAAGATTGATATTCATTTGAGCTATCACCTATTGAAAATAAGGGAAATTGATATTTCTAAGACTATATTGCAAATCCGGTATGGCCATTATAAGTTTTTTTATGTTATTTGGGTTGACTAATACTTTGGCTACTTTCATATATCTTATGAATTGGGTTTTCAGTGGTCTTTAGATTTATTTGTTACAATGTTCATTGGTGACATCTTGATGTACTTTAACAGTGAGGAGAATCATGCCAATCACCTTTGAATTGTGTTGTGGACTCTCATGGACCAAAAATTGTATCCAAATTTTTCTAAGCACAATTTTTTGTTGAGTGTTATGAACTTTCTTGGGCTTTTTTTGTTGTGAGGAGATCAAGGTGGATAAATAAAAATTTGAGGCAGTTAAGGAGTGTCCTAGATCAATGACTCCAATAGATATTAAGAGATTCTTAGGTTTGGCAGGCTACTATAGGAGGTTTGGGAGAGTTTTTCATCTATTGTTGCCCTTCTAACAAAGTTAACTCAGAAAAACGTTAAGTTTTTGTGATCGGATGCTTTTGATGGTATTTTAAAGAAATTGAAGGATAAGTAGACCTCTTTGCCAGTTTTAACCCTACCCAAGGGTACTTATGGGTTTGTTGTTTATTATGATGCATCTCGTCTGGGACTAGGTAGTGTTTTCATGCAACATAGTAAGTTTGTGGCTTATGCTTCCAGGAAGCTTCAGGTTCGTGTGAGAAATTAACTATTTCATGATTTAGAGTTGGCAGCTTTGGTTTATGCTTTGAATATCTAGTTCAATTGTCTTTAAGAAGTGCATGCCAATATTTATTCAAACTATAAGAACTTGCAATATGTATTTACTCAAAAGGAATTAAATATCAGGAAGAGGCGGTGGCTTAATCTGCTTATTAATTATGAATGAACCTTCTCTATTATCAATGAAAAGCTAATGTGGTTGTTCATGGTCTTAGTTGGTTGTCTATGGGGAGCTTACTCATGTTGATAAGGACAAAAAAGGATCGGTGAAGGATATTCACAAGTTGGCTAACTTGGAAGTTCATCCTTTAAAGGCTCTTTATGGAAGAGGGTTTAGGTATCCTATTAGGTGGTTTGAGGTTAGTGAGACTAAGATGATTGGTACTGACATGGTTCACCAAGTTATATAGACGGTGAAAGTGATTATAGATAGACTTAAGACTAGTCAATATCGGTAGAAGTCCTATGAGGATTTGAGGGGAGAATTTAGGTATTCTTGAAGGTGTCTCTTATGAAAGAAGTAATGATATTTTGGAAGAAGCGAAATCTCATTCATAGTTATGTTAGTTCATATCAGATTGTGAAAAGAATTGGGAATGTCACTTATGATTTAAAATTGCCTACAAGTTTGGGCTCTTTTCGTCCTATTTCCATATGTCTATGTTGAAAAAGTGTGTGAGTGACCCTTCTGTGATAATGCCTATTGATGATGTTGGTGTTACAGAACTTCGTCTTATGTGAAGGTCTCGATTGACCTATTGGGTAGGAAAGTTTGTAGATTGGGGAAAAAGGATATATCTTCAGTTTAAGTTCTTTGGAAAACTAAAAAGTGGAAGAAGCTACATGGGAAGATAAGGATGATATGAGAGCCAAGTGTCATTCTTTCTCCCCATGTTGGATGAAAGTGCTTGAGGTATGAGTTTCATTTCCATCTTGTTCCATTATGAATTTTTCATTTTATTTTGATGTACTCTTTCTATTATCATGTGATACACATAAATTACAACTCTCGTTAGAGAGTGTAAGCGGTTGCTGTCAAATATAGAACCCAACTGGGTTGGGTGTCGAATCCCACAGGGAATACTATATTCACTAAGTGTTGTGATTATTATTAGACTATTGATCGAAGGTTTCAGAATAGGGGGAATTTTGATTTATCAATTATATTGAAAATGTTTGTCACAGAAAGTGATCAAACTGTAGGTTATATTACTAATAGTAATTCAATAAGAAAAGTTAAACTAGAGTTATGGTTACCAAGATGTTTAAGCAGCTAGGGTTGTGAACTATTTTGGATTCCCAATGAACAATTATTATTGCAAGAGTAGTTGAATTCTTTGGCTCACCCATTAGTTTCTCAACCTAAATGAGTAACTTATCCTTTGATTCTTTCTAACTTAAGGAATATAGTATTAATTCAACTATAATCTCACATTGGTTGATCTGGTTAAGGCATCTACCCTCTATCCAAAGGTTAAAGCCTTTAGATTTATGTAAACCCTTTTTTTCAGCAAGCACTTTTCTATTTGAACAAGTGTTGTTGTTCTGCCCACTTTTCAAGTTTACAACCAAAAAAAGTCATTAAATTGAAGAAGAGTTTATGCAATATCAATAACTCATGGGAATCTACTAGATTCACAACCAAAATCAGCTATTCACATGAAGGCTCCCATAACCCTAGTTATGGGAGCTTAGCCACACATCTCCACTAAAGAAAGAGAAGAAACCATTGTGTTATTCATAAATTAATTCAAATTTTACTGACAAAATTCACAATTGTTGTTCTTTAATCTTCAATAGAAAATATAATAAAGGAATCTAGATCCACAAATCTCCAATGAATCATTGAGAAAAAATGTGTAACAATCTATTTTCAGTATGAAAAACCCTAATAAAAGAAAAGAGATACCTAATAAAACCTAAAACTGGGTATTTGTATGTTCCCCAGCCAAGAAGGATTTAAAATTTGAACTTAAAAATCCGTGTCCAAAGTGATAGCCAAAGTGGTGGTTCGTCTCAAGTTTGATGGTCCTCCATTTTATCCATCGCTGCTGATCTTGGAGAGTCACTTTCTGGATAAGACTGACGGTTAAATTAGTGATCCGATGTAAGACTGACGGTCCACCATTTTGACCTTCACTGATAATCCTTGAGTGTCAAGTTCTGGATAGTCCTGATGGCCAAAGTGGTGGTCCGTCGCAATACCGATGGTCCACCATATTTGCCATCGCTGAGCATTTCAAGATGACTGGTTCTATTTAGCACTGATGGCCACAGTGGTGGTCCATCACAAGACTGACAATCCACCATATGGGTTGTCCCTGGGACTTCTTAAGTCATGGATTTTGTTTGGACCTGATGGTTGAGTTGGTGGTCCATCACAAGACTGACGATCTACTATTTTGGCCGTCAAAAGTTTTTTTTCTTCTATTTTTTTGAGTTTTTTCCTTCAGCTAGCTGCTTACCCTGTAACACTAAAAACCAGCATTAAATGCATCCTTGGTTGTTTAAAAACATTCAATTCTCCAAAGAAAAAGATGAAAAATATTTCGTCAAAAGTCAGAACATCAACATCCTCAACTTAAGATAATTGCTTTTCCTCAAGCAGCTCATCACCAAATTGCAAATGTGAACAATACAATGACGAGCATTTACTACTGGACCAATTCTCACATAGCCATTCACTTGTCATACAAATCATATGGTTTAACATCTCAGAGTCTATAACTGACATTTTTTCAAATTGAATTCATCTATACAACATGGATACAAGAATCTATAGAGATCACCCAAATTAAGTATGACTCAGGTTGCCCTCACACACAAGGAGATCCACCACTCAGTATATTTTTTAGATACAAATCAAACCCTCTCACTTATCAAAGAAGTTACCAACATAGAAATGCATCCATAATCTTGCCTTTATCATCAAACTCCCCCTTATAGATGAGTTCCAAGATCAAGCAGGTCTTTCCTAGGATAATAATGAGGTATCAGGCTAGGTTAGGAAGGAATTTTAGGCATCAGTGACTAATAACTTGATTTAACTCTCTTTGCCTTCACATTCTTCTTACCAAGGCCATTGCTTTGCTAGCTCACTTACGCTTTTCTCATTAATGCATGCTTTAACATGCTGTAAACTTTTTTTTAATTATTATATAAACACAAGTATCAGCCACCCCCAACTTAGGCTGATGCCATAAGTCAAGGTGCACAATGTTTTAACTAGACTAGGGCCAAATGCTCAACTTCAAATGCTAGACCAACTTTCCATTAGGTAGTTAATAGTCCTACAATAGCAACCCTCAATTTAGGTGTTTTTTCTAAGTTTAGATACACATAGCCCATTACTAGGCCAGGGCTAGAGCTAAGAGTCAACAGCTGGAAAAGAGTTAACTAGAATGCTTGGCGATGAAGAAAAATTTACAAAAGCTGAAATAAGGGTTCAAATATGGAAAATTATTTATGGTAGGGATATTTACTTTGGCTAAGTAGACTTAAATCACAAGGTGGCCTGCCATCCCTTCTTATCTTATCAACTACAGAATAGCATCAATTGAACCAGGCAAGTTTTAGTTACTATACTATGAAAGAACTAATACAAATACTCGCACACATAGTGGAAACTGAGTCACAGTCATTCTATTGTTCCTAAGAATTGCATCACATGTCATTTTTATTTACAAGTTAATGCCAACTATAGATTCACTAAAAGTCGAGCACATATCCTAGGAGACAAATAAATAGTCATATGGAAAGAGTCCTAGCTTTGTGCCAAAATCATTCATTTTTTGTATTTACAACAAGATACTAACACAAACAACACTTTTATTCCATGGACTAACATTGACAACCTAACAAGACCTAAAAAGAAGAAAAATGTGAATCTGAAGTTAAACCAAGAAAAGAAAAATACAAACTTAACATGATCCTAGACATGCCGATTCTCATAGATAGCACATGGTAGATTTTATATTATCGGCAACACCACCCCCATGATAGAAGTACACCACCCCCACACAAAAATATATGCATTTTCCTTAAAGCATTAAAAAAAGAATAAAGGAATGAGTATACTTATTTTGCCTCTTATTCCTATGAGGCATATGTGAAGTATAGTAAGGCTCCTACTTCCTCACCTGGAGCAATGTTAGACCCTATTGTGTAGGATCACTCAAAACTTCACCCTCCTAGATTGACGAAATCATCTCTGGAACTGATGCTGAACTTTTCCCCCTTACTTGGGCAGCACTAGTAGATACTCCTATTGCTTTATATTTTTCTCTCTTCTTTCTCTTTTCTTCATATTTCCTTGATTTATTTTGAGCTCTCTTAAGATCATGTTGTTCGTATTGCTCCGAAGTAATTTCATCTATCCTTCTTCTCTTTTCTTCTTTCCTTACAGCTCGCTCACCCATGTGCTAATTTTTTTGTCTTTCATGAGTCTTCCCATAAGATCCACAATACCTTCATCATAATTACTCACCACTAAGGATAGGTTAAAAATATTTTGCTATGGTTGCCCTCCTTTTAACTATGCTATATCAGCCTTCGTATGCTCAAATTTAGCCATGAGCTTTGCAAGATCAGGGAGGGACAGTGCATCTAGCCTTTTGTTGATGCAGTGCTCTATGCTGTCCATCTTAGTTTGAATAGTCTGGAATGGACGGATTGCCTCAGCTATAATTCTATCAACAAAAGGCTTAAATTCTGATGCCCATTTATCTAACTTTCTCTTAAACCTCTTTTGTAGCTTCACTGATTTTGAAAAATTCTCCAGCGTCAACCTATATTTGGCAAAGTCTACTCCACCCATAGATTGTGTAGAATCCAACCCTAAAGAAGTATTTAGAGGCACATACTCGGGTGGCACATAAGTAGTGATGGCAATGGCATACCCACAGGAATTTCTGTAGGATCGGGATCTGGTGCAGATTGAGTGTGGTATGCTGGAGGCTTGGTGACATGCATCTCAAACATTGAGTCATCTTTTAATATCTTAATGTCCTATCTATATATAGTCGGTATCTCTCTGTCAACTTTACAGATCAGAGGTACACCTGCCTATTTGCATAAATCAGTGATTAAGCATGGGAACAACAATGCACTGGTTGTTTTATCCGCCCTTACGAACATCTCATCTGCAATAATTTGGCTGAAATCAACTTGTAGCCTTGAAACAAAGATTTTCACCAACACAGCTTTGGGTTTATCCAAGTTTTCGTCACCTTTTATTGGCATCAGCCTTAAGCGAACAACGGCCCACCAAAACTTAGCCTTGAAGCTAATGGAATACTTTGCAATATGCTTTCGTGGATTGGTCAACCAAGAAGAGTTACCGTCTTCAATCAATAATGAAGCCACCCAAGGCCTTTGAGTAGATGCAGTTCTAAACCTGTACTTAAGATCTGTTATAGCTGGTGGAGCCTGGTGCTTTAGCCCAAATAGTATCCTATTAATTGTTTAGAATGAGATATCGATAGTGACTCCTTGGATAGGTACTAACTCTCTATTTGGCAAGCTAGCAAATAATGTCCCCTTTGTACAGTCCTTTTCTACTAATACAAGATAATTGGTGAAGAATTCTCTCACCCAATTTGGTTAATATGCCTGTGGTGTCCTACCTATCCGTGCTAGTTTATACTCATTGAAATGGTCTTCCATCTCAGGATATTCATGTAACTTCATTGTCACAATTTGATATTCCTCTGAAAATAGCCTTTTTATCCCTATTGTTATAGTTGTCAACCCATTATAGAATTTCTCTCTTGCTCCCTCTATCTACCATCTATTCGCCTCATGAACTTGAGGATCCTTGCACATGATAATGTTAGCATCCTCAGGTTCAGTATCCACATCGGTTGCTTCCATTTGTTCTCCTACATTAGCAGCCTCGGTTCCACCCTCAACAGGATTGGGTTGATTTGTAGCAACCGTTGCCTTGTCTGGGCTTGAGTTTGTACTTCTTGTACTACTATCACTCTCCTCTTCAGACTGGTAGAGCATGGGATTTTCCCTTTCATATTGCCTGGTTTTATACGCGAGTGCAGATTTACCTCTACCCCTTTAGGATCTTCCTCCTCTATTTTGGTGGAAGTTTACGAGCTATAACGCCTGAAAAAAAGTAACCAATTAGTTCACACCACAAAAATGACCTAACAGTGATAACTTAGACTTGATGGCTACACTGGTGGTCCTTCAGGTACCTAATGGTCCACTAGGTGGGCCGTCAGTTCCTATCCAAATAACCTAAAAATTCAAAGAGTTTTGACGGTCCATATGGTGGTCCATCATTAATTTAGCAGTCCACCACTTTAGTCGTCGAATCTTCACCAGTAGGTGTCATATCTGGGGTCCTTACGATGGTCTTTTTGGTTGTCCATCACAAAAGTGGCGGTCCACCATTTCAACCATCGTACCCTCTTCTTCAGATTTAGTTTCCAACTCGACAGTTATTCGAGCATTTTCTGAGCAACATCGTCTGTTTAACAACAATTGACACCAATTTCACACTTATGCACATAATTTCTTACTTTTAAATGTGTGAGTTACTCATATTTCACTCAGCAATGCATACTAAAGTTCTGGAGCTTAAACAAACTCAAACCAAGAGAATAACCAAGATGGAATTTTAATCAATAAACCACTCAGTCATTTCATGGTTTTGCAATTCAAAAAGAGAAGAACAGGGTGGTGCTCATACCTTGGTTTTGCAGTATCTTTTCCTTATCCTTGTTTGCAAATTATATAGTCAAGATTCACTTAAAACTCTATATTTTCTCTCAAGGTTGTTTGTTGGTCACTTAAATAGGGAAAAAAGGAGTAGATAAAGAGTCTTAGGAAGAGTAAATACCTTCAGATTCTTTGAATCCAAAGGAATATGGTCAGTTGAAGAAGTTGAAAATGGTACAACATATGTAACAGTTCTTTTACCTCTTTAAAATCAATTGGTCCAAATATAGGTCAGTTTAATAAAGAACAATATTAACCTGACCCAACCCAGTGCTAAGGTAACAACGACGGTTGCTACGATGGTCCGTCAGAAATATGATGGGCCACTATTTAGGCCGTCTCTCCTTACCAGAACAAGGTCACTTCATCTTGGTATAAGGGTCAAAGTGATAGTTCTCCAAATTTATAATGGTCCACCACTTTGACCATCTCACCATACCAGAACCTGGGCAACTTAGCTTGGTTTTGACAGTCAGTGTGGTGGTCCACCAATTTAGTGATGGTCCACCACTTTCGCTGTCAACTTTCACCAGTGAATGAATATTTATTCTTCTTTGCGATGATTGAAATAGTGGTCCCTCAGGTGACTGGTGGTCCACCGATTCGGCCATCACTTTTGTTCTAGTAGCTCTGATTTTCAACCATTTTTCCAATTGTATTACTCCTTGTTTTTTCTGCATTTTAAATCCTGCACACTTCACAAACACATCAAAAATGTAGTAGAACAATAAATTAATTTAACTAATGCTCTAAAACAACACACTGTGTGTTACTTCCCACCAGCGCCTTATTTATTGTCGCGGCAAGACTTAGTTATCTCAATTTCTATAACTTTAGTGAGATAGATAGTATCAATACTTCTTATCGACTCCATTGGACCAATATATAGTTTCACACGCTACCCATTTACATTGAAGACACTTCCGTCTTCATTTTTAAGTTGCACTACACTAGATGAGTAGACTTGACTCACTTTAAATGGGCTGGACAATTTGGATTAGAGCTTGCCTGGAAATAGTTTGAGTTTGGAGTTGAACAGAAAAACCAAGTTACATTTCTAGATATCCCACTTTTCAATCCTAATATTGTGGTACTTCTTCATTCTCTCATTGTATAGATCATCCCGATCATAAGCTCTAAGATGGAAATCTTCCATCTTATTTAGCTACCCCTATCTCATATTTGTTGCCTTATTCTAATTCAAGTTAAGCCACTTCAGTGCCCACAACGCTTTATGATCTAAATCAACCGACAAATGACACACTTTGCCATAAACTAATTGGTATTAAAACATGCAAATGGGTGTCTTGAAAGTCGTTATATATTCCCATAAGGCATCATCCAGCTTCCTAGACCAATCCTTCCTGCTAGCATTTGTAGTCTTTACAAAAATAGCTTTGATTTCCCAATTAGAGATTTCAGTATGCCCACTGGTTTGCAGGAGGTATGGTGTAGCCACTTTATGCTGTTTAACTCCATATTTTGCCATGCAAGCTCTGAACATCTTATTGCAAAAGTGTGATCCTCCATTATTAATAATGGTACATGGTACCCCAAAGCAAGAGAAGATGTTTTTCCTTAAGAATGAAACTACTCTCTTCCCTTCATTATTTACTAGAGCCAATTCCTTAACCCATTTTGACACATAGTCAACGACAATTAATATGTACTTCATAAAAAATGAGCTCACGAAGGGACCCATGAAATCAATGCCCCATACATTAAATAATTCTTCCTCTAGCAGTTTAGACATTGGCAACTTATGGTGCTTTGAGATGGACCTTTTCTTTTGACCTTGGTCCCATGTCTTCATGAACTCGTAGGTATCTTCGAACAAAGAAGGTATATAGTAGCCACTCTAAAGCACTTTTTCTTGTAGCCCGATAACCTGTATGGTGACCTCCAACTTGGGTTGCATGACTTGCTTTTAGTATACTCAACATATCTTCTTCTGGGATACACCATCTAATAATACCATCCGCACACCACCAAAAAAGATACAACTCATCCCAAAAGTAATGTGTCACATCATAGAGAAACTTTTTCCTTTGATAAAAGAACAGATTCTCTGGTATTACTTCACTTACCACATAGTTTACAAAGTCCACATCCCAAGGTACATTTTTTAGTACTGTAGCCAATATTTTCTTATCCAAAAAGGAATCATCAATCTCTAACTCAATCTTAGCTGTCTGTTTATCTATGAGTCTAGATAGATAATCCACTACCTGATTCTCACATCCCTTTCGATCCTTGACCTTGAAGTCAAATTCCTAAACTAGCAATACCCACTATATCAGCCTTGGCTTAGCATCCTTCTTTGCCATTAAGTACCTTAAGGCAGCATTGTCAGTTTGCACCACTACCTTGGTACCCAACAGATAGGCCCAAAACTTCCCAAAAGCGTACACCACTACTTAAAGTTCCTGTTCAGTCACTGAATAATTATTTTGAGCTCTATTTAAGGACTTGATTGCATAATATATCAAATAGGCAAACATTTCTTTCTTTTGGCCAAGAATAGCTCCAAGTTCCACTTTACTGGCATAAAAAATAATCTTGAATAGCTTCATCCAATTAGGAGAAATAATAACTGGAGCCTCCACTAGTTTGAACTTCAAACATTCAAAGCTTTCTGTAGTATCACCAAAAGTGAACTTAGCCTCCTTCTCTAGAAGTTTTCAAAGAGGGTTTGCAATCTTTGATAAGTCCTTTATGACTTTGTGGTAAAATTCTGCATGACCAAGAAAGCTACATACCCCTTTAACTAAGATAGGAGGAGGTAGTTTTTCAATCAGTTTGACCATTGCCTTATATATTTCAATACCTTTAGCTTAAATTTTGTGGCCGAGATTAATTCCTTTATTCACCATGAAATGGCATTTTTCCCAGTTAAGGACAAGGTTGAACTCTTCATATCACTACAACGCCCGACTAAGATTCAGGAAGTAGAGCTCAAAAGAATCACCAAAAACTGAGAAATCATCCATAAATACCTCCAATGTGTCTTCAACCATTTCAAAGAATATAGACATCATACACCACTGATAAGTCGCAAGTGCATTACACAACTCAAAAGGCATCTTCAAAAGCAAATATGCCATATGGGCACGTGAATGTCATCTTGTCATAATCCTCAAGAGCAATAAAAATTTGGTTGTAACCAGAATACCCATTAAAGAATAGTACCAAACCCTTCCCACTAGCCAATAAAGCATATGATCCGTGAAAAGCATTGGGAAGTAGTCCGTCAGTGTCCACGAGTTGAGTTTTCTGTAATTCATACACGCCCTCCACCCAGTAACAGTCCTGATTGGGATCAACTCATTCTTCTCATTAGCCACAACTATCATGCCCCATTCTAGTGCACATATTGAACATGACTTACCCACTTACTATCTGAGATGGGGTAAACCACTCCTGCATCTAGCTACTTCATGATTTCATTCTTTACCACCTTTTGCATATGTGTGTTTAGATGACACTGATGGTCAATAGTAGAGACATAAACCTCCTATAAAAGGATTTTAGGTGTGCATATACTAGGAGTAATACTGATAATATATGCAACCCTCTTATATCTCTTAAATAGAAAGTTAAGGGCTTTCACTTATTGCTCAACTAAGTCAGCCGCAATAATAAAAGTTAGTGTATTCCCACTGCCCAAGACATACCTCAAATGATTGGGAAACTCTTTTAGCTCCAAAGTAGGTGGCTCTTAAATAGACGGCTTAGTTGGTGGACTTGGATGATTTTTCTAGTCCAAATCCTGCATAAAATCCCAAGGTGAAAATCTTTATGGATAAAGTATGTATAAAAGTATTTCATTAAGATATAACAATAATTTCATAATGTTTATACATGTGAGGAGTTTTTAATAACTTAAAATACCATGAGAGCTTATGATGGTTGTTTTCATACACCCCCACTTGAAAAAAAATCTTACTAGCTTTTTGGTTTTGATCCTAATGTTGTTTTGGATCCTTTTTCTATTTCTACCTCAGTCGGTGACTCACTTATTGATAAAGAGTCTATAGGGCGTGTGGGGTATCTATTGTTAGAAAAAAGGCCTTTGTATATTAGTTTGACTTAGATAAAATAGATTTTGATGTTATTCTGGGGAAGGATTGGTTACACTCTTCTTCTGTATCCTCATATTTTGTCGGGCTCGTAAGTTTGTATTTAGGTTCCCTGGTGAACAAACTATAGAGTGGGAGGGTGGATCCCTATATCTTGGGGGAGGTTTGTTTCTTATCTTAAAGTTCAAATTTTAATCTCCTTAGGGTGTCTTAATCACTTGGTTTGGATTAAGGATTCTAACTTAGAGGGTCCTTCTTTTAACTCAATTCGGGTGGTAAGTGAGTTTCCTAAGGTCTTTCTGGATGATATCCTGATGTTCCTCCGGATAGGGAGATTATGTTTTGTATTGATTTGGTTCAAGACACTCATCCCAAATCTATTCCTCCTTATAGAATAGCTCCGGCTAAGTTGAGAGAACTTAAGGAGCAACTTAAGGATCTTCTAGATAAAGGGGTTTATTAATCCTTGTGTATTCCCATAGGGTGAACCAGTGTTGTTCATGCACAAGACGGATGGTTCCCTTAGAATTTATATTGTCTATCAGTAGTTAAATAAGTTAATAATCAAGAAAAAGTATCATCCTCTAAGGATAGATGACTTATTTCATCAATTGCAAGGGGCCAAGTTTATTTCTAAAATATATATTTGGTATGGGTATCATCATCTTAAGATCAGAAAGGAGGATATACCTAAGATGGATTTTTGTACTCAGTATGAGCACTTGAGTTCTTGGTTATGTCATTTGGCTTGACTAATGCCCCGACGGTATTTATGAATTTAATGAATATGGTTTTCAGACCTTTCTTGGATCTTTTTATCTTTGTGTTTATTATGAAATCTTGGTTTATTCTAAAAGTGAGGTGGATCATGCCAATCACCTATGTGTGGTATAGCAGACCTTGAAAGAGTAGTAGTTAAATATTAAATTCTCTAAGTGTGAGTTTTGGTTGAATGCTATGACTTTTCTTTGTCATATTATTTCTAGTGAGGAGGTCATGGTTAATCCTCAAAAGGAGGCTATAGTTAAAAGGCTGCCTAGAACCAGAATTCCAATCAATATTCAGAGATTTTTAGGTTTGGCAGGGTATTATAGGCAGTTTGTGGAAAGATTTTTGATGGTAGGTACGCCTTTGGCCAATTTACCTCAGAAAAGGTAATGTTTTCTTAATCAAAAGCATATGAAGAAAGTTTTGAGAATCTTAAGGATAAGTTGACTTCGGCTTTGATTTTGACCTTGTCGTAAGGTATGGGGGGTTTGTGGTTTATTGTGATACATCTCGGGTGGTTCTATGCTATTTTTTAATGCAACATAGGAAGGTGATTGCTTATGCCTCCTGGTAGTTAAAGGTGCATGACAAGAATTATCCAACTCACGATTTAAAGCTATTGGCGATGGTTTTTTGCTTTGAAAATCTGGTGGCATTATTTGTATGGAGTGCACGTAGACATTGTCTTTTATTATTTGAGTCTAGAATATGTGCTTACTCAAGGAGCTAAAACATGGCAATGGACATAGTTGGAGCTACTCAAGGACTATGATATTAGTTTTTACTACCACCTAGGTAAAGAAAATGTGGTTTCTAAATCTCTTAGCAGGTTGTACATTGGACGTTTGGATCATGTGGAGAGAAAAAAGTTGTAATTGGTAAAGGATATTCACCACTTATCAAATCTTGGATTTTATCTCTTGGACTATAAGGATTGTGCGATAATGGCTCAAGGAATAGTTTAGTTGTCTCTTGGTGCAGAGATCAAAGAACAGAAAGTGCTGGATCTTATCTTAGTGAAAACTAATAGTGATGTTGTTAGGATAAATGTGATGGTCTTTAAGTTTAGCGACGATGGTACTTTACATTACAAAGGGAGGTTTTGTGTTCCTAATGTCAACGGTTTACAACAAAGGATTTTAGCTAAGGCACCTGATTCAAGATATGTTGTTCATCTTGGTTTGACAAAAATATATCATGATTTCGAGGAGATATATTGTTGGAATCGTATGAAAAGGGATGGAACTAATTTTTTAGCCAAGTACATGGCATCCAAACAAGTCAAAGTTTAGCACATTTGGCCTGGCGGGTCGTATCAATAAATTGAGTTACCCAAATATAAATGGGTAATGATCAATGAAGATTTTGTGATTGATCTTCCTTGGTCTCAAAACTAATCTGATTCCATTTGGTTCATGTGTATAGGATGACGAAGTCTTCTCTCTTCATTATCGTGAGGACTACTTTTTTTGCCGAGGACTATGCAAAATGGTATCATAAGGAGATAGTAAAGTTGCATGGGTACCTGCTTTGAATATCTCTTATCGTGGAATGCTGTTTTCATCTATTTTTTGGTGGTCATTTAGGAAGGGATTCGGTACTAAGTTGAGTTTGAGTACTATTTTTCATCCTCAGACCTATGGGCAAGAGAAAAGAACTATTCAAACATTGTAGGATATGCTTCGGGCATGTGTGATTGAATATAGTGATAGTTGGGTTGCGCATCTACCTTTTGTAGAGTTTACTTACAACAATAGTTACCATTCTAGTACTGGAATGGCCCCTTTTGAGGCATTGTATGGTAGGAGGTGTAGATCTCCTATTGGTTTGTTTGAGCTTGGTGAGATGGATGTGTTCCATATGGATTTGGTTTATTAGGCAACAGATAAGTTAAAGGTGATTTGAGAAAGGCTTGAGGATGCGCAAAGTCGCTTCAAGTCCTATGTGAATGTAAGGTGTAGAGACTTAGAGTTTGAGGTTAGGGATCAGGTATTTCTTAAGGTATCTCCCATGAATGGAGTTATGCGGTTCAATAAAAAGGGAAAGCTGAGTCCCAGATTTATTTGTTGTTATGCAATTTTGCATAGGGTTTATAATGTGGTTTCTAAATTGTAGTTTTTTTCTAGTTTGAGCTCCATTCATCTGTTATTTTATGTATCTATGTTGAGGAAGTGTCTTGGTGATCCTTTTTCGGTGGTTCCTTTGGAGGGATTGGGTATCTTATGTAATTTATCTTATAAAGAGGTCCTAATTGTGATCATGGATAGGTAGTTTCATTGGTTATGGACAAAGGATCTGGCCTTGGTTAAGGTTCTATGGTTGAACATAAATGTTTAAGATGCTACATGGGAAGCGGAGGAGAACATGAAGTCTAAGTATTCACACTTGTTTTTTGGTCCTGGGATTTGTGCGAAAGGTATGCGTTCTTTAACATAGTTTTTTTTTTCAAATCTTTTTAAAGGAAATATTAATATCTTTGCATCTGTGTTTTCTAATTCGGTTAAAGGTTTGATTGATATTTGATAAAGAAATTAAATTGTACTTGTGGTTACCTACCTAGTTCGTAATTCAGGGACGAATGTCCCTAATGGGAAGACTGAAATGCCTTGGGTTTTTGGCACTTAAAAAATTTCCTCGATTTCTTTCCCTTTTGAAAATTTCTATATTTTTTAGAATACCCCTATTATTTTACAGTAAGGATAATGGAAAAATAATAAATCATTTTTCAAATTTTTGATGGGGTTTATTCAGATAGTAGAATTCAAAAAGAAAATAAGGAGGAATCTTTCAGAGTGATCGACAGACCTAGTTCCACGCTCGCTACAAAATAGAAGATATTAAAAGGGATATTCAAGGAGAAAATATGGAAATTATGCAACCAAGAATTGCACTTGGAAAGGTAGAACATAGCTAGACTTGTTACAGTAACTAAGAAATCTCAAAGATTATGAACTAACGCAAAAAGTACATCTAGAATTGGAACTAGATTAAATTACTGGGCATGGACACATGGCATGTCGACAAAGGTGGAGAATGTTATAGTTGAAACAATGTATGATAATAACACTAAGTTCTTTCACAAAACGGACAATGTTCACAAGAGGCAAAACTACATTGATGAACTACTTATGGAGAGGACAAAGATCAGTGATCCTGAAGAGATTAATGAAGATATTATCTCTTTCTACCAGAATTGAAGAAAAATATTAAGGTATGGAGACCATAGTTCTCCTTGGAATTTATTTAATGTACTTTACAGGATGAAGGGAAGCTGTATAATGAGCTTGAGAAATAAAAAGTCTTACAATGTATAAGATGTGTGAGGTAGAAAAGGTACCCAGGCCTAATAGATTTTAGAATAGATTCTTTCACATATGTTTGCGTATGATCAAAGCCGACATTGTAAAGACTATCCATATCTTTCACTAATAGGAGTATTTGGGAAAAACTTCAATGATACTTATGTGGTACTGATTCCCAAGAAGAGTGAGGCTAAAGAGATAAAGGATTCAAATGTGTTACCTTTATTAGGAGTGTGTATAAGATAATCCCGAAGCTTCAAAATGAATTTTTTAAGGAGTTGGTGTATAAATTGGTATCCAAACAACAAATGGCATTTACTGGTGATAGAAATTTAATGGATTTGAAAGAAGGATGTCCTTATTTCTTTGTCTTTTGTGAAAAAGGTCATTGCTTACATCTCTAGATTGTGCAATGCTTCTAAGTAGAAACTCATTCTAGAATCATCATCTTCATTTTGGTTTTCAGCGAACTGATCAATTTCGGGATCATAATCTTCACTTTCTCCACTTGAAAGTCCTAGTCTTATTCTAGATCTTGTGTCTTCTCTTAATATCAAAGAAATCTTGGGTCTTGGTTCAAGTTCTTGAATCTCCATGGCCATTTCTTTAGTTTGTTCTTGTATGATTTTCTTGCTTGTGTCAGCTACTATTTGTTCTATATTCTTTTTATCATTTTTGCTTTTTCATAGATAAGAAATTTCTTATCTTTTCCTTTAGTAGAAATACCTTTTTCTTGTGTCTGAAAGTTAGCAGTCTAAAAATTGGGTTAGAGAATTCTCCCTACAAATTTTAGAAAAGTGTTATCCATCAATAGGTTTGATTTGTCTTTACCAGTTACCATTTGAACTGGTCTGCTGTATTATTACCTGACACAGTAGGTTTTTTTGTATTCAATGGTGAATGCACCTATCAGGGTAATAGAGAGATATGATTATGTCACACACAGTATTTTAGCAAGATAGTTGAAGTGGAGGCTCGCTTTTTGAGTCTTGTGTGATAAGGTGGTGCCTCCTATGTTTAAAGGTAAGTTCTACAAATTGGAAGTCCAATCAACTATGTTGTATGGAGTAGATTGTTTGCCAATTAAGAACTCCCACATCTAATAGTTGAAGGTTGTGGAGATAAGCATACTGAGATAGATATGGAGGACGTATCAGGTGAAATAAGGTTACAAATAAGGTAATTTTTGAGAAGGTAGGAGTGGCTTTGGTGGAAGACAATAAGTGAGAAGTAAAATTGTGATGGTTTAGGCATGTGATGAAGAAGGGCATGGATTCTCAAAGACAAAGGTATGAAAGTCTATATGTGGATGCTTTTAGATGGGTTAAAGGTAGGCTGAAGAAATATTAGAGGGAGGTGATTATACATGACATGGAGTGATTACACCTTACGGAGGACATGGCTATTAATAGAAAGGTGTAAAGGATCTGAATTAGGGTAGAGGGTTAGTGGGTAGGAGTGCATCCATTATAATAATAAGAAGTGCTTTGTCTATATCTATGCCTGCAGTTTGTTGTTTGTAGTGTTCTGAGAATTTTTGTGATTTTGAATAGATGGTTTCTAATATTACTCTTTGGGTATCTTATTTCTTTTATTATCCAGCTATGTGTTATCCTATTTTTAAGTTTATTACTTTGTTTTTGTAGTTATATTGTTATCTTTCTTATGCAAGAGGTTTATCAGAAACAACCACTCTACTTCATCAGAGGTGGTGGTATGAACTGCATACACTTTGCTCTCTAGACCCCACTTTATGGGAGTACACTTTGTGTGTTTTTGTTGTTGTTGTTGATGTTGTAGATATTTAATGGATGCAACTTTAATTGAAAATAAGTAAAGTTACTATGCAAAAAAGATATACAAAAACCTTTTAACCATGGTAATTAGGTAGACCTTGCACCTCACTTATATCCTATGGGACAAAGGGATTTAGGAGAAAATGGATTAATAGACTGCATAAGAAGTGTTAGCATTGCTATACTAATCAGCCGATGTAGTAAAAATTCGTTTCTATCTCAAATTGAACTAAGGAAAGGAGACATCCCAACCCCTTTTAAATTCATTATTACTATGGAGAGGTAACAACATTATGGAGAAAGGTGCTCGAAATTGTTTAATAAAGGGATATAAAAATAAACATCAAATTAACAAATACCATTAATTTTTGGTGAAGATAACCAAGGGAATGTCAGACACAATAGATCTAAGTTGCTCAAACTCTTCACTTTTGGTGTTGCACCCGTGTCAATACTACATGGGTGTTGTTGTGGTAGTGGGATCTATACTCATTATGGTCAATTGATTTCTAGATACATTGACTAAAATTGATAAATAAATTCTAGTTGGTTACAATTATTTTTTGTAATCAAAACCAAATCTAAGGTGAAATTAAATAAAATAAAATGCCTTGTACGTAAAAATTTATGTGTCAGTGCTTTTCCTTATATCTCTTTCTAATATTCTCCTCTTGATTAATATTTTATCTTTGGAATACCTTACAAGTTTTACAAATAACATCTAATTATTTATAAATATAACTATAATTTTAGAATTTAGTTATTTTTAGTTTAATACCCACACCTATATCCATACCAGGATCCATATCCCCGAATCTTAAAATTTAGATCATGAAAGATCTAACATTTACATACATTCGCATATTGGACAGCCACCTCAAAGTTCGAGCAAAATTGTACTAGATTAATATTGTTCTTGTTTGAAGTTGTTTCATGGTTATATGAGAATTGAGAGAATAGTAAGGTATATCCTATAAATGAAGGTGAAGAATCTCTTATTTTTGTTGGTGTCCTTAGGTGTGAGGTAGCAGATTACCTATAAAATATTTGGGATTTTCTCTTGGTTCTGTTTAGAAATATTAGTGAAAAATATAATTGAATTGTTGTAATTACATTATTACACTGATACCCTATTTATTGACAATATAATATAATCTTTTTACAAATAGGACACATTATTATAATCCTTTTCCAAGTAGGATTCTATATGCTATTTATATCCCTACTCATATTCAAAAACTCCCCCTCAAGATGGTGCATACAAGGCATATGTGCTAATATTGTTATGGATGAAATTTATATGAGGATCAATGAGTGATTTGGTGAATATATTTGCAAGAAAACTAGTATCGACCGCTCTTGATACTTGAGAGACCTCCATTGAAAAGGAACAAACTAACAAAGTGGTCAAAAAAGTAGTAAAGATTGGCGAAAAGTCGTTCTATAGCTGAAAAATTATCACAAACTGGTATAAAACATACAATCCATCTTGAAATCAAGATATGAGTAGATCTTAATTAAGAAAGTCATTAAGAAATTAGTTAAAACATGCTCACACGTTGGATTATTAGATTTGATGGCTTAAAATTTGTCACAATCTATGAAAAAGTTATATGGTTAGGGTTGAAATTATAACATGACCCTTTCAAGAATGATGAATTATACGGATAGGGTCGAAATGATGACACTACTCTACTGGAATTAGAAAATACTATGGGTAGCATTGGAATGATGGTATGGCATACGGAAAAAGAGGAATTATAAGGGTAGGGTTAGATGGCGACATGACCCTACTGAAAAAGAGAAAATATATGGGTAGGATAGGAATAATGGCACAAACCTATATAAATAAACTCTAACTAGTCACCAGAAAGACACACAAAACTAAGCAAATTAGATTTGAGGATTCACAAGAAAGATACAGGTGCTATGAAACTCAAATATAAGAAAGTAGTTTGAAAAGATGCATGGTGCTAGACAAATCAGTTATGAAAAAGTAGTTGCCTGAAAGATGCACGGTGCTACGTAAATGTAAAAATCCAATTTTTAGGATCATGATGGCACGTACGATAACACACGATCAGGCCAACCAAACCTATAGTCCGTAACGGATAGTAATAAACTACCCAAATAGATAAATAAAAGAATGTCAAATATAGGAAATAACAGATCAACTGCATAACAAAGTCCTAAGACCCGATGGTTTCAATACAAGAGCTTCTACATAGAAATATTTTAAATTGAAGTACATATGAATATAATGATACAACCTATCTATGATTACAACATAGAGACTAGTATACTACATGAGAGGGAGGAAAGTAATGGTCCAAACACTAGGAATTCACCCAATGTCTTTGAATCATGGTTGTTCTGCATGACCCACACATCAATGGAAATAACCCATACTATAGTCTGTAGGATATAGAACTGTAGTATGAGAGCCAAACATATGGTAATCAATAGGGAACTACCGACTGAGATCAAAGATAAAGCAAATACACATAGCATATAAACTTAATAGAAAACTACACCTGAATGTCCAGCAACCACATAAGACAGCTAATAAGATAATAAGGATAAACTATCCTAATTATGTCCAAGAGACTAACATAGTAAGAATAAGGAAGCAATAAGAATGCACTATCTTATTCTAGCCATACTTAGGAACCTCAACACTTTACTATATATCACTACCCAATATACAAAGTTAGAGCAGAAGAAACAACAACAACAACAACAAAAAAAAACCCAGTGTATTCCCACCTAGTGGGGTCTGGGGGGTAAGATGTACGTAGTCCATACCTCTACCTCTGATGAAGTAGAAAGGTTGTTTCCGATAGACCCCCGGCTCAAGGCACGAGATACCACACAAACACATAGTAAAGCACAGAAGCAGATTACATAACATAAATACGGCACCCATAAGTAATATAAAATAGAGAAAAGCAGAGGAAAGAGATATATATATATATATATATAAGTATACAAGGACAAGGAATAAATGTAAAATTTGAATAAATGAAAGCAAAGGATATATGGTAATACCATAGCTACATATAGCTTAGTATACATATACACATGTATGAAACAAGCTCTACTCAAAATAGAACCTAAATCATTATATACATATAGACATGTATGAAACAAGGTCTACTCAAAATAGAACCTAAATCATTAGACTAACTATTTATGACCTCTTAACAATAGTAGGAGCTAGTGCTAGAATACTCAAGGTTTTAATCCATATATCAAATCATCATATGATCATGCATAAAAATATAATCGTAAGATAGAAGAGGTCAAAATCATACTTGAAGTATTGATACTTAATCAATGACCAACCCGTCATAATCTAGCTAAAACAATAATCGTATTAATGATAATAACAATATTAATAACAATTTGAGTAAGTGGCTAGTTCAAACAACCAAATAACTAGCTGAGCATATCACATACCCCCACTGCCCCAGGCTCAAAAGGTTCATTAAACATAAAAGACACCATATGGAATAGTCATCACCCATACCTAATCAACCCCTTATATAGGTTAATAGATATTGTGCATACCGGTGATAGACGATGAGCACACGAGGAAGAATTCAAAATAATCCACAATGCCATAATCACCATCATCATAATCATCATCATCATAAACATCATAATCATAATCATTATTACTATCATAGCCATCATCATCATAATCATCATTATAAATGCCCTCCATCATTATTAGGTATATAATTGCCTTACATAGGGCTAGTCGAACTCAAAATAATAGATGTAAACATAAGAACATCAACAAAATCATCCATCATCTTGTTGGGAATATCATCATAATAATCCTTCGTCTTTGTCGGGTATCAATATTTAAATTCAAAGGTGTGTGAACTGAAAATTTTCCTTGAGTTGATTGTTGAGCCTTCACAGTCGACTTACCCGCAAAACACTATACTTAACAAACAAGATTAGAATAAAGAAAATAGGTAAGTGTTAGACTTCTATATTCATGGTCTAAGTTTAATAATGACAAAGTTATTAGTAGAAATTTACAGGATATTAAAGGTCTCTAATGATGGAAGGAGAGGACATTAAAGATACACCAAAGAGGTAAAATCTCTAAGGAATCAATTAAAGATATCAAAGAATATCTCGCAATCATCTAATAACAAGATGACTAGACTTGGAATAGTATCAATCATACAGAATCAATTAAAGAGATGCAAGAAAATATTGCCAAGGAAAGAAAGCATCCAACAAAAACCTGATTGGACAAAAAAGAAAGAAGATCAGGAATATAACTGATACAGACGTGTATAAGTATCGTGTATGGACATATCTTATATGGACATACTATATGGTAACATTCCTCAATCATGGAATCAAATCAAATCCTTGATTGGTATGAAATCTCTTAGGATTCTTTACGAAGAGAAACGTCTGAAGGATATAAAAAGAGCACTGAAGATCGAATAACTCACGCAACTTCAAGGAAGAATCTCAAAGTGTCTCAATCTTAGTCTCCCTAAGCTTTGTACTTCTTAGTTTGTGATAGTTATATAAAGAGTAGAATCAAGTCGATTTTGTATTACAAACAAAAATTGTTTCACAAGATCTGAAGAATAGAATAAGTCTTTGAAACTTGTTTCTCATCGTTGTACTCGAGCCCGACTTTCAAAGTTCTAAGGAATTATTGAAACCAAAGTGGACTAAAAGTAGGCACCATATTGGTGTTCCAAACCAGGATAAATCTTCGCGTCTTTACTTTAAAGTTTATTATTTACTTGTTCATTTATTTAAAGATAATCTGTTTTGTAAAGTATACTAATCTGCAGGCAAGTGGGCTATGATGAGTAAATAATTAACACATAAAATATTTTAATTTACCCCATTTTGATTTTCAATTGGTATTAGAGAGATCTCACTAATAGTGTTTCTTAACCGCATGTTAGCAAAGATCAAATGAAAAACTATCAACTTCCCATTGCTCTTCTTGAAGATGGTCATTCCTCCACTAGACCACCATACTTCAATGAAAAACTCTACTCCGATTGAAAGAACAAATTTAGAATCTTTGTCGAATCAAATAAATTCCAAGCATGGGTTGTCATTAAGAAGGGACCAAAGCCAATTCTAGGACTCAAGTTGAACTATAAAGATGAAGACAAAGAATCATGTTGTACCGATAAAGAAGAACTTAAAAGCTTTGATCCCATAAAAGAACAATAAGAGGTAATCCAATCTAATGTACGAGCATTAAGTTTACTTCTATGTGCTGTTAGTGGAGAAGAATATGATAAGATATAAACATACGAGACAATAATAGAGATGTGGGACAAATTGGAGGTAACCTATAAAGGAACCACAAAAGTTAAAAAGTCAAATATTGGTGCCCTAGTCAATGAATTATAAATTTTTAAGATGGAATAAAATGAGAACACTGAAACAATGTGTGCCAGATTCAGCAAAATTCTATGTGAGCTACAATCATTGGGGATGATCTATCCACAAAGACTGCAAGTCCAGAAGTTTTTTAGAAGTCTCTAAAAAGTTTGGGAAACTAAGACTATCAATTTGGAAGACAGAGATCTTCACAACATGACATATGATGAGCTACAAGATAATCTTATTGTATGTGAATGAAATTATATCAACAGGTACCACAAGGAAGAAAAGAAAATTATAGTAGCCTTCAATGTCGCTCTAATTAAAGTGGAGTACTTTTTAGAAAAAGCCAATAGTGAAGGAATGGATCTCATAACTTGAGGATTAAGGCAAACTATCTAGAATGGAAGCAGATCTTCTATAAAGAATAAAACTTTTGGATCCTAGAGTGATGAGGAAGGAACAGAAGCAGCCAACATGTGCTTCATGGCAAAGGGTGGATCTAATTAGGTAAGACCACACAAATGTCCTAACTATAGTTTTCTTAAATCTAACTTAGATATTATACCCGACGTGCTTCAAAGAGTGTTAGATGAATATAATAAACTCGCCCAAGACAAGAATAGCTAGTAACCTCAACTAAAATAACAAGTCAAAGAGGAACAAAGAAATTGTCAAGTTGAAATCAAAGCATGTCAAATTGAACTTGACTTATTTCAAGAAAATCTTTATGATGTACAAATGTAATTGAATAGCATACAAAATCACCAAATAATAATTTTGTGAGATCAAATTCTTTTAAAACCAACTCAAGTTCCTCATCAATATCATTAAAATCTGCCAAGACCTCTTTTTCCTCGTGAGGACATATTTTCTATATTTGTGGATAGAAAGGGCAAAAATCTTATAGCTGCAGGAAAAAGCCTTAAAGTATGTAGGCTTGGAGGCTCAAAGGGAGAACATCTAACCGGCAAGGACCCAAGACAACTTGGGTACCTAAACAAAATTAATATTCTTATTTTGCAGGAACATGCCCACAAAAGCCATAAAAAAGTAATGTCAGTCATTGATAGAATATGTTCCAAACATATGATCGAAAAGAAAAAAAAATTTGTGCTTTAAAGAAAATAGAAGAGGGATCATTCAGATTTGGTAATAATGCTAGAGGCAATGTCATACATGTTGGCTCAGTAAATCTCAAATCCTTATGTCAACTTATTGAATTATATCTCATAGATGGCCTCAAACACAACCTGCTCAACATTAATCAATAACATGACACTGGATTTGGGGTTTTTTCAGAGCTAATGTTGCTCAATTAAACATAAGAAGAGAGGTATCTCTATCATTGATGAACATGATGATATAATTTATGTCATAAATAGTCCTAATTTTTCTAAACCTGTCTCAATGTGCAAACTAATGACACTTATTTGTGACATAGAAATCTTGGGCATGCCAGTAGGCATATCATTGAGAAATTGTCTAGACTAGAATTGGTGAACTGTCTGCCAAAACTAAAGGACTCAAATGCTATTCAAAGTCAAGGACAGTGTCTCTACTGCCAAATGTCTTCAAAAAATCCACATGGATCTGTTTGGCCCGATTAAAACTATGAGTATTAGTGGAAAAAGATATGTTTTCATTATTATTGATGATTATTATCTTTTAAGTTAGGTAATGTTTCTTGCTCATAAACATGAGGCTTTAGCAAACTTTGAAATCTTTTTTAGAAAAATACAAAGAGATGTTGGACACCTCATCACCTATGTCCACAGTGATCATGGAGGAGAATTTAAAAACAAGTCTTTAGAGGAATACTGTTCTAAAAAATTCTCATCTCCTTAGACTCCTCAACAAAATAGTATGGTGAAGCGAAAGAATCAATCTCTCCAAGAAACTACTAGGATTATGTTGTTAGAACACAATCTCCCAGAATACTTTTGGGCAGAGGCAATAAGCACAACATGTCACATCATTAATAGACACTCATCAAACCTATTTTAAAGAAGACACCTTACGATTATGGAGAGAAAAGAAACCAAATATCAGGTACTATTATCCTTTTTAATGTAAATGCTTCATCTACGACAAATGTAATAATAACTTAGGAAAATTTTATCCACCAAATGATAAAGGTATTTGTCTTAGATACTCTCCCACTATTCATGTCTATAGGGCTTACAACAAAAGAATGTTATTTGTTAAAGAATCTATGCATATTGTGTTCGATGAAACTAAACACCCTGCTATGAGCTTAAGTATTGATGAAGAATTGCTGAATGATCCCTAATAGGGATCCAATGCTAGCATAATTCCCAATCCAATTCAAGATAAGTTAATTACATCCCCTCTAAAGTTGACTTCCACAGTGGAAATAGTCAAATGAAGAGTTCCAAGAGAATGGAAACAGAATGCTAGTTATCAAAATGAACTCATCATCAGAAATCTAGATGATAGGGTTTAAAAAAGTACATCATTGAGAAAACAAGCATTTGTTGCTCTTGTATCTCAAATCGAACAAAAGAAGACTAATGAGAAACTCAATGATGAATCCTGGGTTGATGCCATAAAGGAAGAGTTAGAGCAATTCGAATGAAATCAACTTTGGACTCTAGTCGATAGACCATAGAAATACTCACTTATTGGGACTAGATGTGTCTACAAAAACATATTAAATGAAGAAGGTAGTTCAATAGAAACAAGGTGATATTTGTAGCTCAAGGCTAATCTCAAAAGAAAATCCTAATATCTCTCTATGTGATAATTTTGCAAACCTAATGAAAGGAAAATTTGAAATGAGTTTCATAGGAGAGCTTACATTTTTCTTGGAACTACAAATCAAGAAAACTCCCAAAGGTACTTTCATCGGTCAAGATAAATACATGAAGGAACTCATCAAAAACTTCGGCATGGAAAAAGCAAAGGCTTATGGAACTCTGATGAGCCCATCAACACGTCTTGATTAAGACGCATCTAGAAAAGATGTTAGTGAAAAGATTTATAGGGGAATGATTGGATCTCTACTATACTTGACTACCATTCGACTAAACATTATGTTCAGCATATGTAGGTAAGCTAGGTTCCAGTTGACTCACAAAGAGTCTCATATAACTACCATCAAAAGAATAATTCAATATCTCATATGGACTCAAGACATTGGACATTGGTACCCCTACTCTTCTCATTTCAATTTAATTTGATATTTAGATACTAACTTTGCAGGGGATAAAGTGATAGAAAAAGCACTAGTGAAATATGTCAAATTCCTGGTGATGCCTTAATTTCATGGCACATTAAGAAGAAAACTTCATTTGCTCTTTCAATAACTGAAGCAGAATACATAACCATTGGAAGTACTGGTAATAAAATTTTATGGATTATTCATTTACTACTTGATTTTAATTTATGTTTTGAATAAATTCCAATAATATGTGATAACACAAGTGCTATTAGTCTTTTTAAATATATTGTGCATTATTCTTTGGCTAAACACATTGATATTAAGCATCATTTTATTCGAGATCATATAGAAAATGGAAACTTCTCTTTAATATTTGTTGACTCAGAAAATACATTGGCAGATATTCTTACAAACCCCTTAATAAAAGAAATATTTTGCTCCTTGGATAACAATTTAGTATTCTCAGTATTAATAACCTATGATTTTTATTTTTGGACAAAAAATATGTTTACTTCTTATAATTTTATTTTCAAATGTTTTAACAAAAAATTGGTTTTTAAAATAAGAGGAGACATCATTATTTTTATCGGGTTTCAAGCCACTCCTGCAACTTCTGCACCCTTTTGCCTTCCTAACACACCTTTCATCCATACATTCACTCCATTAATCACCTTTTGTCTTCACACCTCTTTACTCCTTGTCACAACCCAATTTCTGAGTCATGATAGGACCTACTACATCCTACCGGTAGGTAAGCTGATACTATAACCCAGAGCTAATGCAATGGGTTACCTTGGTGAAAATGTTCAACATGGACCCTATATGAGAACACAATATAAACAATATCATTCCATAACCTAAGCCAATCAATATTCAAATATCATTCCTATGACCTTATAGTATTAGTACAAGAGCATCTAGATTTGACAATAGGAATTGACAACTGAAATTCTAAAGTATCTTAAATAATCATATATATTTGTCTAAAAAACAATATACAAATGAAGATTAAGAGAAAGAGGTCAACTCAAACTCTAAAAGCTCACCTTATCTCTGAATGGTCAATACGACATGATCTTAACTCAACGACAGCAACTAGAACCTGTGTTTACTCCAAAAATGTACAGAAGTGTAGTATGAGTACCAAAACATGGGTAGTTAGTAAGAATCATTTGTTGACTGAGCTAAATCATAATATAAAAATGATATAAGGCAAGACAATAAATTAAAATCAAGGTACAAAATCAGTCCTGAATTTTTTGATGCCATAGTATAGAATAATTAATCTACAAGGGTAATAGCATAATGTACAATATAAATACATACCATATTCATCCTATAAATGAGTAATAATTTTTGACGCGTAAAGCCATATATATAAAATAACAACCATGAATTTACACAAATCAACACCAACCTTTATTAGAATTTAAAGTAAAGAAATGTAACGACCTGTGATAACCCCCTAGTCGTTACACGATGCTTAAGGTCCCAAGGGACCATAAACTAACCCATGAGCTGGTACCTGCTGTGAGCACTGAATAATATAATCATGAATACAGAAGAATAACTTAAATTCCAAAAGGTTTTAATAATGAAATGACCACTAAATTATGAATCTATCATAATACTAAAATCTAACTAACCTGAATAACTAACTATAGTGTGTGAAAAACCTCTAACTAAACAGTGTGAGTTAATAAGATAGGCCCCAACTAACTCTACTAACTACTGAGATAAAGACATAAAGTGATATAATCTATCCTTGTATGATAAGGGCTCACCATTGCTACTGTACTGCTGATGATATGAGGAACTAAGTGTAATTTAGGAACTAAGCATCAACATCTATGGTATAATACATCATAGCTCAAAACAAAGGTATACGATCAGTACTTTGAATGTATTGGTATGGTAAATGAGGTAGGCTGATATGCATGGTTTCATGAATAAGAATAATAATAAATAACTGAACATGCATGTAATGCATATAGTACGGAATAAAAAGCATGGAATTTGTAGATACTGAAAATGCATAAAAATCTGTAAATACTGAAGATGCATGACCAAGCATATAGCGTGAACTAAGTAAAATCTATAAACTAAAATTTGCATGCTTTGGTCAAATATCACTAAGAATGAATAACTGAGCTGGGACTATAACTGAGACTATATCTGAGACTTTTGGAGTTGTCATCTAACTGACATTCCCCAATTTAAGCTAATCGGAGTCCAATATATAACCCAGTTGAAAGGGTGTTAATACTGTCCCATGAGAACTAACAATGGCTGTGTAAATCTACTAAACTGATATAATGTCCAAAGGACTAAGGGTGTTCGTAAGACCCCATAAAATCCTTAACTTAATTCAGTCTTCTAAGATTATTAAGGGGTCCTAGACTTAGAATATTCTAGCTATGTATTCGAACATAGTGTCATTCTATCCTTCGAGAGTTGGCGATCTTATTTCATGGCCTTTACGTCTATTATCGGTGAATATTTAGGTTGATTCATGATCAAGAATGTCCTTAGGTATTTCCGAACAAGTTTTAATTTTTCCCAACCATTTATAGTCAGTATAGTGGATCAATGTGATCATGGTGTGCCGCATTGACTATTGGGTTGATATATGTTTTCCCAAGCTCATAGCGATAATTTATAGGTAGTCGACATGGAATTAATGTGATGCATTAGTTATCATGTTGATGCTAATGATGTATTGTGTCGGTCTGTGCATCGATGGTGTAGTTGTCACTAATTAAAAAACCACATCCTTGGGGGTATATAGGTATTTTCCCCTCAACTTTCATCCCAAAAGACACAAAATTAATCACTTTAGGGAGCAAATAAACACATTCTTTCTCAAATTTGTTCAAGAACATGTAACTCCCTAAAAATCTATCCTGAGATATCACACGGTGCTTAGGATCACAAGTGACCCCAAGCTAACCCTTCTACTAGCATATCTCATAAGAAACTGGATAATATATATAAATCCTTACAAAAATCAATGAAAGATAGCTTTTTTCTGAATCTGGGAAATACAAAGCTGAATTCAAATGATTTCAACTCTGCTTTACAAATAAAACTGGGATAAAATACTTTAACTCTACTGACTGTCTATGAAGCCTCTACTATACTGACTATAAATGGTTGGGAAAATACTCTAACTATCTCTAATCAGTATATGTGAATAAGAAAATAAACAACATAAATGAATCTAACTGAAGTCCCTGAAGGAGAAGGACTTATTATCTTGCTGTCTAGAATCTGGAACCACCTGAATATAAATGCGCATACTATATATTGTACCTACATTATGAGGCAATGTAGCACATAGACATATATGTGGATGAGTTCTTTGAGGACTTACTAAGTATTTGGGGTGCAGTGCATAAGTAAAACATATCTCATAATCATCATTTATAAAACAATGCATGCTAAATGAAAATGACTCACATAGTTTGAGTAATATGAAATATGAATATCATAAGTCATAAAGAATAAAGCATATAATAGAAAACTAGTGAGTAATCACACTTAGTATTGAAATATGTAGTTCTACTCCCTTCTCGAATCATATAGACTAAGTTATAAAGAGCTCACCTCTGTATCTGAAAGCTAAGACTGTAACTTTGAAACTAAAATATCAAGAAAACGACATCTGAATAAGCTTGTGAACCTTTACACTTAGTATCTAAAATCCTTAGGGAAATTACTTTTAAAACCATTTCTTTACTGGTAGAAAAGAAATAACTCATCTTAAAGGGAAAATACTTTGATCTTAAGGGGATACTTTCAAAAGCATTTCTTAACTACTAGGGAAAGTACTCAAAAGCTGTTTATTTACCTTTACTAAAAGGGAAGTTCTCTTAACCAACATAAACCATGTGAGCTACATAGAGTCCAACGTTTTGTCCTCTTGAGAAAAAAACCTCATGTTGGGGAGAGGCGTCATACTCTTGCTAGGGTGTGTAAGCTCAACTCAGTGATCACTATCTCAGCCTCGAGCCCATAAATCTAAATCCTACAATGGCACATAGTTATTAGGTATCAGACCTCAGAATCAGACCTAACTCGGTGCTTAATACTACTCCCTTTTATATGGTATTCTTATCTCATTGGGAATCCACTTTTAAAATAATCTCATGGTTTATAATGTAAACAACTATAAAATATGTAATCTCATTCAGTAATGTGGATTTCAAATCTATTATGACTATCAAGGTCAAACTTTCTCAATAATCTCAAATGAATCAAATCATAGGTCCTTATAGCAGAAAAATTCTTAAAAATTACAATCTCACATAGGGCTTAGTGACCAATATTTCAATCTCAAGTTAAGATGTATCAAAATACATATAATTCCACAGTTCACATAGTTAGAGGCTTTTCAGACTAGAGTATTTTCAAACAGTTGTTCAGTTTTTTAGTACTTATTATAAGTTTTTGTATTTAGATACCACATTCAAATTTATTTATAGATATGAACCTTATGTCATATGTTTCTACCTATTTCCATAATTATTATAGTTTTTATCATATAGTTATTGGAGCAGGTACCAGTCATGGTTTATCTTGTGGTCCTTCGAGATTATGAGCACTGTGTAGAATTTGGGGTACAGACTCAGGGCATTACAAACATAGTGTTAGAGCCTAAGGTTTAATAGTGCCTAGGAATTCTAAAAACCACATCTAGTAGTGTCTTGTACATAGGTGTATTGCATGCCACACTTACGGAAAGAAGGCTATGAGATGTTTTAGGAAAAGTTTCCCTTCTTTCAGTATTCATATTGTGTAAGTGAGAATGAGCTCCAGTTACACTGTGTTTCTAATCCTAACTTCTCTTTTATTTATAAAATATGCCTCCAAAGAGGACTCGGGGAGGAGGAACGGGAGACCAATCATCCTCTCAACCCATCCATCTAGATCCTTTGGGAGAGCATGTCTCCTATGCAGAGTTTAGAGCAGCCTTCACCACCCTAGCTAATTCTGTGGTAGCCCAGAATGAACATTCAGCTATGGTTTCGGCCAAACCAGTGGTCAATACTGTTTCTTCCAGGATTCGATACTTCATTTAAATAAACCCTCCATTATTTACCGGGTCTAAGTCAGGTGAGTACCCTTAGGAATTTCGTTATCAGGTATAGAAGGTTACAAATATCATGGGGGTGACTAATGTTGAGAGCACTGAGTTGGCTGCATATTAGTCACAAGACATGGCTCACTGGTGGTTCAAACCATGAAAGGAAGAGAGGGCCATAGATGCAGGGCCCATAGAATGGGATCAGTTTACAGTTGCTTTTATGGATAGGTTCTTCCCGCTAGAGTTGAGGGAAGTGAAAGTTTTGGAGTTTATCAATCTAAAGTAGGGCAATATGATAGTATAGGAGTATTCCCTCAAGTTTACTCAGTTTGCCAGATATACGCCACATGTTTTAGTGGATAATAGATCTAAGATTAGTATATTTGTATTATGGGTATCTAGCAGTATGATCAAAGAGTTCAAGATCGTAATATTGATAAATGAGACAGACATATCCAGGCTTATGGTCCATGCTCAACAGATAGAGGAGGATATAAATAGGAAGAATGATAGGGAGAACAAAAGAGTGAGAACAGGTAGTTTTAGTTTCACTCATCATAAGTTAGAGGGTGGGAATCACTCTCAGTTCCACCTGAAATCCTCAGTTCTAGCTCAGTCCTCATCCAGTACTCTAGTGATGAAATTTAGAGCTGGAACAAAGATAGGGCATTAGGCCCTAAGCCTTAGGGCAGTGTTAACAGTGTCCAGACCAATCCTCTTTGCCGAAAGTATGGCAAAAACCACTAGGGTATCTGCAAAGCTGGCAGCGATTTGTATTTTGAATATGGCAAGCCAGTCCACAAAGTCATAAAGTATACTCAGATGGGTTCGCAGAGTTAACAAACCCATCCTACAGCTTAGTCTGGTTACCCGAATCAACAGAGTGCCTCATCCACTTCCCCCAGTGGGATGAGCCTAAGCAGACTCTATACTTTTTAGTCCGAAAAGGATCAAGAAAGTTCTCCTGATGTGGTCACTGGTATGTTACAAGTTTATTATTTGCATGTTTATTCTTTGCTAGATCCAGGAACTTCTTTGTCCTTTGTTACCCTATATGTAGCAGTTGATATTAGATTCAGTCCAAAAATTCTAGCAAAGACTTTTTATGTCTGCACCCCAGTGGGTGAATCCATCATAGCCCAGTGGGTATACAAGAACTGTCTGATTATGGTATCTCAGAAAGTCCATTCAATAAACTTAGTCGAATTAGATATGATTGATTTTAATGTCATTCGGATCATGGATTGCCTTTATTCATGCTATGCCTCAGTTGACCGCAAAAATAGTATTGCCCAGTTTTAGTTTTTGAATAAACCCATCCTATAGTGGAGGGGTAGTACTTCAGCAATTAGGGTCAGCTTGTTTCTTACCTTCAGGCTAGAAAATGATATCAAAGGGGTGTGTCTACCATCTCATTCAAATCTATGACTCTAGTTTAGAAACCCCTACTCTTGAATCAATGTTAGTAGAATGTGAATTCCCAGATGTGTTTCCCGAAGATCGTTCCAGTGTTCCTCTCGAAAGGGAAATTAATTTTAGAACCAATTTTCTCCTAGATACTTAGCCCATATCAATTTTGCCATAAAGAATGGCTCCAGTAGAACTCAGATAATTAAAAGTGCAGTTAAAGGATCTTATAAATAAGGGATTTATTAGACCCAGCATGTCCCTATAGGGTGCACCAGTGTTATTCGTGCATAAGAAAAATGGTTCCCTCAGAATGTGTATTGATTATCTTCAGTTAAACAAACTTACAATCAAGAACAAGTATCCAGTTCCAAGAATCGATGACTTATTTGACCAACTTCATGGTGCCTGTAATTTCTCTAAGAAAGACCTCAGATCAGGCTATCGTCAACTCAGAGTTAGGGAATGTGACATCGCAAAAACAACTTTCAAAACTCTGTATGGTCACTTTGAATTTTTAGTCATGTTCTTTGGTCTTACCAATGCCCCAGCAGCTTTCATGGACTTGATGAACCATCTGTTAAAGCTGTTCTTGGACATGTTCATCATAGTCTTCATAGATGACATTTTTGCTTACTCTCGCAGTGATGATGATCATGCAGACCATCTCTGAATAGTATTACAGACTCTTAGAAATCATTAGTTGTTCACCAAAGTCATTAAGTGCGAATCTTAGCTAAGGTTAGTAGCTTTCCTCGGCCATATTATTTCCAATGATGGCATTAGAGATGATCCCCAAAAGACCAAAGAAGTGAGAAATTATCGCAGGCCTATTTCTCTATAAAATATCAGGAGTTTCTTAGGTTTGTCCGGTTATTTCTGATGATTAATTAAGGGATTTTTATCTATTTCATACCCTATGTCCAAATTGACTTAGAAGAAAGTCAAGTTCCTTTGGTTAGATTCTTGTCAGAAGAGTTTTTAGGAGTTGAAGATTCAACTCAGTACAACTCCAGTTTTGACCTTACCAGATGGTTCAAATGGCTTTGTGGTGTGTTATGATGCCTCCAAAGTTAGCTTGGGGTGCGTTCTAATAGACAGAGGTAAGATCATAGCCTATGCCTCTAGACAGCTTAAGCCCTATGAGAAGAACTTCCCTACTCATGAACTTGAGTTAGCAGCAGTATTGTTTACCTTAAAGATTTGGAGTACTATTTGTAGGGTAAGCACGTTGATGTGTTCACTGATTATAAGAGCCTGCAGTATGTGTTCTCTCAAAAAGATCTAAACCTCTATCTGAGAAGGTGGTTGGATTTGTTGAAATACATTGACATAAGTGTCCTGCATCATCCAGGTAAGGCCAATATAGTGGCCGACACTTTTAGTATAATATGTATGGGTAGTATTGCTTATGTGGTGGTTAGTAAGAAGAGGTTAGCTCAGGAGGTGCATCAGTTAATCCAGCTAGGTATCTGCTTAGTTGATTTAGCAAAAGGTAGTGTATGGGTATAGAGTTGTTCAGAATCATCCCTAGTTTCTAAAGTGAAGGAAAAGAAGGATAGGGATCCCAACCTATTCTAGTTAAAAAAATCTTTTAGAAATCAGGAGGTAAAGGTTTTCTCCCAAGGGGAGATGATGTTTTGCATTGTCAGGGTGGGCTATGTATGCTAGGCGTAGATGACTTGAGGCAGCAAATTCTTAAAGAAATACATGGTTCGCGCTACTCGATTCATCTAGTGTCCACTAAGATGTACCACAATCTGCGGGAGATCTATTAGTAGAGTGGGATGAAAAAATATATTGCAGAGTTTGTGGATAATTGCTCAACATGTTAGTAGGTTAAAATTGAGCATCAGAAGACAAGTGGATCCATGCAAGAGTTTAGTATTCCCACATGGAAGTGGGAAAACGTAACCATGGACTTTGTGATGGGTTTGCCTCATACTCATCATCAGCATGATTCGGTTTGGGTTATCGTAGATAGGATGACAAAATCAGCTTATTTCCTTCTAGTCCATACCTCATATTCAGCAGTGGATAACACCAAAATCTATATCAGGGAGTTGGTCAGATTGCACAGTGTTCTGTTGTCCATTATATAAGATAGAGGTATGCAGTTTACCTCTCATTTTTGGAAAGCATTCCAAAGGGTCTTAGTATCCAAGTTCATCTCAGTACAATTTTCTATCCTTAAATAGATGGTCAAGAAAAACGGAATATCAAAACTTTAGAAGATATACTGCGAGTGTGTGTGATAGACTTTAAAGGTAGTTGGGATGACCACTTGCTTTTAGTTGAGTTCATATATATTAAGAGCTATCCCTCCAGCATTTAGATGGCTCCATTTGAGGTGCTTTATGAGAGGAGGTGTAGATCATCCATCGATTGGTTTGAAGTTGGTGAGGCCACAGTAATAGGGCCTGAATTGGTATTTGATTCCTTAGAGAAAGTCTAGTTGATCAGGGAAAGACTTAAGACAACTTAGAGCCTGTAGAAATCATATGCAGATGTGCGTAGAAAGTATCTCAAGTTCAAGATTCGTGACTATGTGTACTCGAAAATCTCTCCTACGAAAGGAGTGAAGCGGTTTGGAAAGAAATCAAGACTCCACCATTAAATTTCAGAAATTCCTTAACTAAGGAATGTGAAGTCTTCATCCAATGGTCCCTTCTACCCTTGGAGTCCAAGAAACTATTTTCAGACATCAAGTATATGAATTTCATGAATTCCATGTTAGGTTTGATAATATCCATGTTTAAAATGATTAATTGGGTTTCAAATCCATGTTTCATGATTAAGTTCATGCGGGGTTAACTGATTTATATGTGTTACTATGTGAAATCTTGCTAAAGCCTTCAAATGGTGAATTTAATATTGAAATTGCGTGCTTACATGTTGATTAGTACTATGTGCATAATTCATGCCTTTCAAGTGATTGATTAATAAAGAATGTGAGTCGAATAGTAAAGTTATATCATGTTAGCATGTGTTTGAGTCCATGACATGAAAGTGTTTGATAAAATGCCCCAATGAATGAAGAATCACCAAATGCTTAGCTTACATGTTTCAAGTTTATTCCATGTCTCTTATTTTGTGCTATCGAGTCCTGGGGGTACTTGTACCCAACAATTTAGCTTATTATTTAGAGCCATGGTCAGTCATAGTATAGTAATAGTGACGTGACTATCAGTAGTACTCTCATTTAGTTACAAAACTTAGGAAAAACTCAGTAGACTCAGTATTCTTCTAGTCTAGTTCAGTACTCAGTCTAGACCTCAGTAAACTTAGTTAGTTAATAGAATTCAATAGTTTTCGTCTGTCCAAGGAACCCAGTGTACCCCGTTTTGTTATGTTAAATAGAAATATCATTAACAACTCAATCTATCCAAGTATAGGCTAGAAATCAGTTCAGTGTCTATTCATTCGGGAGTAGAATTTAGCATCGAGTTAACCCAGGGATGGGGTAAATCCTTCTAGCAGAGGGTTTGACCCTTAGTAGAAATCCCTACGTTATAGAACTGCATACCCAACATCGGTTGTGATATCTTCCTTCCCGATATATTGAGGTTTGTATATCTTATTCGAGTTATCCTGACAGCGAGGGTTGATAGAAGAGCTTTCAATCAGAGAGGGTTAACTTATAGTTTGTCCTTAACCGTGGCATGGTATTGGCACCCTTCCAACTGGGGTTACAAGTTGAACCACAATCAGTTTGGAGAGGGGCATGTCGATTAGATGATTATCCCGCAGAGTCTCAGTTTCAGTCACAGTCTCAGAATAGAACTTAGTTTATTTCTACAAATTCAAGACTATCGGACATAGTCACTCAGCTTAGTACGGAACTCAATATGGTAGCACAGTATTTAGAATTACCAAATAAAGTCACTCAGATAATCAGTAATACAGTATTCATAAACTCAGATATAGGTTATTAGTATTCAAATTTAGTATTCAGTATTAGCACGATCTCAGTTACGGTCTATGTATTCATGCATTTACTCTTCTTCACTCACACTCATGTCATTCAGTTATTATTGTGCTTGCATATGAACCCATGCATTTCATCCTACCTCAATGAGCATACCATTATATTTAAAGTACCGATACATTCCTTTCTTTATGCTACGATGTCTTATAACATAGATTCAGATGCACGAGCTCTAGAGCACCCTTAGCAGTTAAGATTCTTATCTTTCAGAATAGTGGTGAGTCATCGTAGTTCGTGGGCATTCTTATTATTTATAGTACTTTAGTTTTATTTCTGTAGATGGAATTAGTTGGTGGCTTGTCCCATCAACTCCACAGTTCATACAGTTAGAGGCTTTTCAGACTAGAGTATTTTCAGACAGTTGTTCAATTTTTCAGTACTTATAATTAGTTTTGGTATTTTGATACCACATTTAGATATATTTATAGATATGAACCTTATGGAATATGTTTTTACATATTTCCACAATCATTATAGTATTTATTGAATAGTTATTACAACATGTACCGATCATTGGTTAGCTTATGCTTCTTTAGGATTGGGAGTATCGTGTAGTGTCTAGGGTACAGGGTTGGGGCATTACAGTGTCAGGCCTGAACTGACGGGTGACCCCTAGGAGATTGTATAGCCTAATCTGAAGGTGACTTCTCATATCCTATGCTGGCTATATAGTTCAGGAGTATAGGGACTACCACTAATGACACTACGTAACTGATGAGGAAGCCGCCATCCCTACACTCGCTCGGTGTTAATTACTACTCCCATCTAAAAGTCCGTGAGATACTAGACTATTCTGAGTTTAATAACTGATATCTGCCTATTCTGATAACGCTTATAATATAATCTAAAGACTATTATATAATGTACTAAGACTAAACTACATAAACAGATATGGTTTTCGGGTATTCAATGCCTCCAGGACTCAAAACAACAATTTTGAAAAGACACTAAATCTTTTGGGACAAAGAATGAACATTTTTATAAAATCAATCACTCGTGTAGGCATTTTATGAAACACTTGTAGTTCATGGTTCAAAAAAATCATAGGAATGTCCTAAAACATATAGAAATATCATGAATCTAACATAGTAGAGTTAAATCATGGACTAGTTCAATAAAAAATAACATTAAAACATGAAGGATTAAATAAGAACAATAATTTCATGGTAACATGGTATAAAATCATAGTTTATAGAGATTCATGGGTGAAAGCTCAATTTAAAACATAAATGATCACAATTTTATAATTTTAAAAGGTTGGATTGACTCCATGGATGAAAAGGATCCATGGATAAATATCTGACATACCTTAATTGATGGATTTATTTAAATTATTGGTGAATTCTTGAGGATTGACCTTTAATTTGAGAGCTAGAGTTCTTGATTTGGGGGAAATTAATTAAAGAAAGAGTTTTATAGCATTTTTAGGGCTTAAATGTCACACTTGGGTGTACTAAAATAATAGGGAAAAGACTATTTTAACCCTAAATAAAATATTAATTTTTGATTGAATTTGTCTAAAAGGGCACCTGGTGCGATGTGGCGCTATCGCGCTGTGTTATAGAAAATGGACAACTAGGAATTAGGCTAATGGTACGATGCACAATTATCGCTGTAAGCCTTTGGATGCAATTTTGTCCAGCCCCGTCATGTGCTAAAATCATGGAGGCCCACTGAAATTGACAAATGGGAAATTAGCCTGCTCCGTGACACGCCATGATCACGGAGTCACACTAAAAATTGACAAACGGAAAATTGGCCTGCTGTGTGAAAAGATATGATCATGGATTCATACTGAAAATTGACAATTTTCATTTGAGCGGCCTATGCGACACACTAAGGGTTAAAGTGACAGTATTAACTAACTGAAACTTTACCTCGCTATAACTTCTTACCCGGTTATCGAATTTAGGCAAATTTTATATCATTGAAAATCTAATTAATTTTCCTATGGAGTAGCACGCTCTAAACTAGAAAATGATGAGTTTTTCAAAAATTTATATATGAATACTTATATATTGGGACTTAGATTATGCTAAGGAAATACGGGGTGTTACAATATCTTTTCCGTGGAATCATTCATCCTTGAATGAGACTGGCTAAACTGAGTAAAAATATATGGACTAAGCTTACAAACTAAACATTCATATTTGATGCTTGGAATGCATGACTAAACTGACTCATGAATACACAACATACATGAATATGATGTGCAACTGAAATTAAGAATGATAGATAAAAATATTAAGAAGATTTAGTACCATATACTTAATTTGGATTTGCGGTGAAAAGATGAGGGTACTTGGTCCGTATATCTGGATTTGCTTCCCAAGTGTCTCCCTTAATGGACTGATTCTGCCAAAGAAATTTGACTAGTAGAACTTCTTTGTTCTTTAGTCTATGAATTTGATGATCATAAATTTTTACTGGGACTTTCTCAAAGGAAAGACTGTCCTGAATATCTACAAATTCTAAGGGAATGAATACAAATGGATAACCAATAAATTTTTTCAACAATGAGAAATGGAACACTGGGTGTTCTGAGGCTAAATTTGAAAGCAACTCAAGCTCGTATTCTACCTTTCCGAAACAATAGAGAATTCTGAAGGGACTAACATATAGGGGACTGAGTTTCTCTTTCTTGTTAAATATCTTCACTCCTTTCATAGGAGAGATTTTTAAGTACATGAAATCACCAACCTCAAACTTGAGATCCTTTCTCCTTACACCTGCATATGATTTTTCTCAGCTCTAGGCCTTTTTCATATCAACTAAACCTTCTCTAACAGATAAAACACCAAGTCAGGGCCTACTACCGTGGACTCACCTACTTCGATCCAACCAATTGAAGATCTACATCGCTTACCATAGAGAGTCTTAAATGTAGCCATATGGATAGTGGAATGATAGTTGTTATTATATGTGAATTCAAGTAAAGGAAAAAGGTCATCCCAACTACCTTTAAAATCAATTGTGCATGCTCTCATCATTTCTTTTATAGTTTGAATGGTCCTTTTTGCTTGACCATTTTTCTTAGGGAGGAAGGTTGTACTGAGATAAACTTGGGTACTAAGACCCTTCTAGAATTCTTTCCATAAATGAGAGGTAAAATAGGTACCTCTGTCTGAGATAATAGATAAGGGAACACCATGCAACCTAACCAACTCTCTGAGATAGATTTTGGCATAGTCCTTGGTTGAGTAAAAGGTATCGACTGGCAAAAAATGAGTTGATTTGATCATCCTATCTATGATAAGCCAAATAGAATCATGCTGATGACAGTTATAAGGCAAACCTGTCACAAAGTCCATGTTCACTTCCTCCCATTTCCACATAGGAATATTGAAATCCTGTATGGACCCACTAAATTTTTGGTGCTCAATCTTAACTTGCTGGCATATAGAGCACATAAATACAAACTCTGCAATATCTCTTTTCATCCCACTCCACTAATAGATCTCTCGCAAATTGTGGTACATCTTAGTGGCCCCTGGATAAATAGAGTAACGTGCACTATGTGCTTCTACAAAAATTTGTTGCATCAAATTATCTACACCAGGCACACATAATCAACCCTGACAATGCAACATACCATCTCTGAAAAACTCTCTACTTTTTCGTCTCTAACTGATTCTTTTAACTTAACTAGATTGGGGTTTCTATCCTACTTTTCCTTCACCTCAGAAGATGATGTGTGAGCAGATGATAACATATTTGGGGCTTTTACCTAAGAAAAATTGCAAAGTCCTAAGCAACTTTTGTTCTTTTTGATTATTTTCTCTTTGATTTGGCAGTAAAAGTCAAGATACAATAGAACCAGCAATAATGAAAGTAAAAGAGTTAATTTTGGAGCAAGTCAACAAAGAAGTATAGCTGATGACTTATTTGATAAGTCATCATCTTTGTGATAAGCTATCAGATTTTCCATCAGCCTTAGACAGAGAATGGACTTTAGCTGGAATATGTGACAACATCTATGATAGAACGTCAGAAGTGTGATAAGACATCAGGATTATCGTTAGGCTTAGCCAGTAAATGTGATTTGTAGTGAATAATCAATGACGTCTATGATAAGTCGTCAAAGGTCTGATAAGCCATTACGTCTCAGCATCAATCTAAGGTAGAGATTATCAAAAGTAAAGAGGAGATGATAACAATCCTGATAAGTCTTCAGACTCCTAATAAGCCCTCACCTATGATGTGATCGGTCCGAGAAAAAAAGCTGTGATTTGTGATTTTGTTTTCATAATTAGGGTGAAATATTTAAGGACAAGTTCTAGGATTTTTTTTTTAAAAAAAGAGAAATGGCTAGAACTTATACCAAAGTAGTTCACCTCTCTTTGGGGGATCTTAACTTAGAATTAAATTTTTAAATCTTTCATTTGGTTGTGGGAATTTTCTCTTGAACATAGAAGAGAATCAACTTCAGACTTCATCTTTTGTAAGTTTAATTACATTAAATGATGAATATAAATGTTGCTATCTCTTTCTTTTTATATGGCACTAAAACCCACAACTAGGGTTGTGGGATCTATGATTATTCCTCAACGAATTTAATAGTTGGTTAGGGTTTGAGTGATTGTCGAGATATCTTGACAATTCCTTTGTTATGATTGTTATTTATTGGTTGCAAAGATTAAATCCCACCTTTTGTTGAGTTGCTTGAACTGAGAAATAAACTAAAGGTAGCGAATTATCAATAAGGATTTGGGAAGGTTAAGCTCCTATCTAATGATAAATGTAGTAACAAAATCGATCAACTTGAGATAAAATCAGTATGAATAGAATGATGTCGTAAGTTTGTGAGAATTAAGGAGTTCAACATCTAAGTAGGTTGAGAAACACTTGATAGTTTGGTGTTTCCCACAAGTCACGAGAACCTAACACTACAACTATTATTTAATACGGATTAATAATAATAGTGATCACAACCCTAGTTCCTCTATATCACTGATTTGAACTATTGAAATTTTAGTTTTGAGCTCTGAATTAAGTTAAAACTTTAACATTTATTTGATCATCAAAACCCCCCATTTATCTTTTCGTATCATTTATTTGAATTCAGTATATAGCTATTGTTTCAAATTAGTTTAATCACCACTCAAATTGTTCCTTGTGGATTTGACCCCGACTTCAAAGTTGGGTAAAATATTGACGACGACCGTCTTGAACTAAATTAACGTGAAAGTTGAGCATTATAAAAAATGGTACCATTGTTGGGGAATAATTTGGAATATTAAGTTGGTTTAGAATTTTAGCCTACTTTATTGAATTCAAACTAGTAAATATTTATTTTAGTTTTCTTTTATTTATTGTGTTAGGTAGATTTTTATTTTAGTTTACTTACTACAATGGCATCGTGGAATGAACATGAATTTGGTGTTTTGAAATCTTATCTTGATGATCCATGTCCATATTATGATGGACCTCACTTTTGGCAAGATTATAGATGTGGTGCCCAGACAGAGATGTGTGCACAATCTCCATCCTACCGGGAGTATGATTGTTCTTTATATGGTTGTCAAGATGTACATTAGAGTGATTGCAAAAATGACCTCTCCCCCTATTACGCTAATCCAAATTCTAGTTTTTCTTATAAGTTTGATAGGTCTTATGGTAAAGAAAAAGAAGAATGAAGCACCAGGAAGAGTGTCATTGAAGCTATGTTTCAACGAATATTGGATCTCCAAAAAGAAACATATGATATCGTATGTGATATATGTCAATACATGAAGCCAATCATTCATGAAGAGATGGATGAAGAGGTCAATCATTCAAATCATTCTTCTATATTATGTTTAGATGATATCTTGTTTGTGGAATTATTTAAAATAATGGAAAAGTGTGAAGATGAGGAGCAAGAACCCTATATTGATGTTGAGAAACCCTCAGTGATTTCCCAACCAACTGACCCAACCATGAGAGATGATGCCAAGATTGAGGACATGGTGCTAGAGGCAAAAGAAGAAACAAAGAAAATCTCTAAAAACGACTCTAGCCCAATTCAAAGTGAAGATGTCGGGAAGGTGAATTAAAAAAGTGTGTAGTAGATAGTGTAAATTTTTAAGTAGGATTGCTTGGGCCTCCTTCAAAGCACTTTTCTACATTATGTGTTAGATGATATCTTGTCTGTGGAATCATTTCAAATAGTAGAAGAGTGTGAAGATGAGGAATAAGAATCTTATGTTCTTGATTTTACATTAGAAAGGTAATATAAAAACACACCTCACTATAAAGCCGAGTGGTTTACCACGCTTAATCCATTACTAGACTTCTTAGTTTTTGCACCACCCCCTACGAATGAGGCAAAAAGATAGACTCTAAGTTAGGGGTGAAATTCTTATCGTAAAGGTGGAGGAAAAAGCTAAGTTGGGTCGTACTGCGACACTAAATTAGGCACTTCTTGGGAGGAAACCCAAGGTATTTTGTTGTTTGTATTGATATTATGTGATTGATATCAGATCTTCGCACCCATGGTGCCACAGGTATGTTTCTAACTCTCTTGTTTTTGTTTGATGCATTGTGGACATTGCATGATTTTAAGTTGAGGGTGGGGCTACTTGTGGGTATTGATGTCCTCCTAGGGTTTTTGTTGCCGTTCCTCTTTTCCCTGGAGCCTTGTTTCTAGTAGAGCTAGCATGTTTAGGCATATTTTAATTTATTGTGAAATTTTATTGTTGACTAGGAGAAATACAAGTACCTTAGGCAGTTAACATAGTTTTGTTGATTTTTTAAGACTTCTCCAATGGTCTATTTTATAGTTGTGTGATATGCATCTATGTGTGACCATTGTGCATCTTGTTATGGCATTAGTACTAGTGACATGATAACCATTGCTTAATAATTGCATGAATTGAATGGGTAGTAGCTTGTGATGTACCTTTGTGCCATGTGTGTGTGAGTTACTACCTAGTTCCCATTGTGTGTTAAATCCTAAACTTTCTTGGTTAGTCTTACCTTTGTTGTAGGATAGCTGTTAGGAGAGGATCATAGGCCATTGTTGATATTAGTCCACTTTTAGCCTAAACGACCTTGCATGTGTGAATAATATCCCTTGATCTTGATTTTGAGCATGAATGCCTATTCTTTTCATTATACCTATCACCTTCCCATTTGTATCACAATGAACCTATTTTGGTCCTGGTCCTCCTAGGACATTATGCACTTTGACTTAGGCAAATAGCGTAAGTTGAGGGTGGCTACCATATGGGTGCGTGATGTAAGATGAGTATGAAGAAAGGTAGGATAAAAGAAAAAAATAAAAAGCTGGGTGCGGTGGAAAAAGAATAAGACAAGAAAAGTGGTGAAAATGAAAAAAATGATTGTCAAAAAGACCACACCCATCCAGAGTATGTGTGATCAAGAAAGGAGAGAATTAGGTAAAGGTAAATAAGTGAGACCCCAAAATTTAGTGTAGTTCTAAGGAGGCTTAGTGACCATAACAGCACTTAGCCTACATTACAAGCCAAAGAAAAAAACCTATAGTTATTTTAGATTACCTTTCTAAAAACCTTAGTAATGAAAATAAGGGTAAGCTTATGGTATTCGGCATACATTGACCAAAACTTCTTTCTGAGAGTAAGTGTTGCTTGACTGTCCTCGAATTGATATGCTTGAATTCACATATGAGTGAGGAGGGACTTCTTTGTCGTAAGGGCACACTGGTTATGTTGGTAGTTGCTAGATTTTTTTGGGTGGGGTAATATTCGTATATGCATGGTTGTTGTTGCTAAGTTGATGCCATATCTTTATTCCTGTGTGTCGCATTGTTGTTCTTCAATAATATGCAGAGTTGTTTTTTTTCAAATAAATTGACCTTGGAGATGGGGAAGATGTTTTGAGATAATATGGATGGTTGACGGTCGAATGTACTTTGTATCCTCTTGGTGGTGTTTTAGTTGCTTGAGGACAAGTAATTGTTTTAATTTGAGGGTGTTGATGTGTGAGCAGATGCTAACACATTTGAGGCTTTTAACTGAGAATAATTGCAAATTTTTAAGCAATTTTTGTCGTTTTTGATTGGTTTCTCTTTGATATTACAGTAAAAGTCAAGATGCAAGAGAACTAGCAATAATGGAAGTAAAAGAGTTGATTTCTGAGCAAGTAGAGAGGGAAGTATAGATGAAAATTAACTTTTTTCTGAGTCAATTTGGAAATGGGGGATGCAATAGAAGAAAACCCTTCAACAAACCGATGGTAATAGATGGCTAAACCCAAGAAACTCCTGATATATGATCAAGAGATTAGTCTAGGACAATTTCTCAATGCTTCGGTCTTTTGAAGATCGACTCTAATCCCATCACTGGAAACGATATGGCTAAGGAAAGCTACTGATCTTATCCAGCATTCACACTTACTGAATTTAGCGAACAACTGGTGAGCTCTAAGAGGCTGAAGCACTACTCTGAGGTGATCTCCATGCCTATTTTCACTACGGAAGTAGACAAGAACGTCATCAATGAAGACTATGACCAACATGTCCAAGTACTGCTTGAACACTCGATTCATCTATTCTATGAAGACTGCTTGGGAATTTGTAAGATCAAAGGACGTGACTTGATATTTGATGTGACAATATCGAGTTCGAAAAGCTATTTTTGGAATGTCACATTCCCTGACCCTAAGCTGATGATAGCATGATATGAGGTCTATCTTGGAAAAGTAGCTAGCACCCTGAAGTTGGTTAAACAAGTCATCGATTCTAGGATGTGGATATTAATTATTGACTGTGACTTTGTTCTACTGACAATAGTCTATGCACATTCTGAGAGAATAATCTTTCTTACGCACGAATAGAACAGATACGCCCCATGGGGAGACACTGGGTCTGATGAATCCCTTAGCTATGAGATCTTTTAACTGTCCTTTTAGTTCTTTGAGTTCAGCTGCAGTCATTCTTTATGAAGGAACAGATATAGGCTGAGTATATGGGAAAAGGTCTATTCCGAAGACGATTTCCCTTTCGGGAGGAACTCCAAGGAGATCTTCAGGGAACACATCTCAAAATTCCTTCACTACTGAAACTTACTCAACAGTTGGAGTTTCTGAGTTAAAGTCTTTGACTCACACAATCTCTTTTGTTTTCTTTCTCCCTCTCCTTAATATTATGCTCCTCCATTTGTTGAGCATGGACCATCAGCCTAGACAAGTCTATCTCACTAATAAGCATTGTGGTCTTGCACTTCTTTACTACACTATCAGATACGCTAGACACAAAATTACTCATCTTGGACCTATTATCAGCTACCACATAAAGAGTATACCTAGGTAACTAAGTAAACTTGAGGGAATACTCCCTCACACTGATGCTACCTTTCCTCAAACTAATGAACTCAAACACTTTGGCCTCTCTCAACTCTAATGGGAAGAACCTGTCTAAGAAAGTTGTGGCAAACTCTTGCTATTATACAGGCCCTACATCTAAACTCCTATCAACCTTACACCGCTTAAACCAAGTATAGGCTACATCATACAATTAATATGTATCCAACTCAACACTCTGACTAGACATCACCCTATAGCATTCGTTTCTTTCTTTACCATATCAAAGAATTTATGTGGATCAACTTCAGGTTTGGATCCCATGAAAGAAGGAGGATTCATCCGGGTGAAGTCCTGAATTCTAGTTGTTGCAGTATTAGCCACAGGGTTTGTTGGAACAACAGCTGGCCATTCAGTTTGTGCTGCTACTAAATACGATAGAGTAGTGAACACAACTCTAAAATCTATGTGAGAGACATGCTCATCCAAAAGAGCTGCCTGGATGGGCTGTGGGGCTGCCTGAGTTCCTGTTCTTCTTCCGTTCTTATTGGGAGGCATGTTTTTTTACTGGAAGGAAGAAATGGATTAGACAAAGTTTTTAACATGAGCTCATGCTCACTTGTATGAATAAATAATGAAAGAAGGAAAATTTTTTCCTGAACGCCTTGTAGCCTCGCATCCATAAGTGTGGCGTGCTACACACCCATGCACAAGCCTTTACTAGACGCAGATTTTAGACTTTTTAGGACACCTTAAAACCTTAGGATCTAATACTAAGTTTGTAACGACCGGAGAGTACCCCCTAGTCATTACATGGTGCTTACGGTACCGAGGGATGAGAAAATGACCTAGGAGCTATTACCTGTTGTGAGAACTAAATAATATAATCATGAATACTGAAGAATAACTGCATTACCATAAGGTTTTAATAATGAAACAACTACTGAATTATGAATCTGTTATAATACTGAAATCTGCATAATCTGAATAACTAACTCTAGTGTCTGAAAAACCTCTAAACTGAATATTGTGAGTTGATGGGAGAGGCCCCAACTAACTCTACTAACTACTGAGATAAAGACATGAAGTAATATAATCTATCTTTGAATGAAAAGGACTTACCACTACTATTATACTGCTGATGAATAGAGGAACTAAGTGTGATCCGAGAACTGAGCGTCAGCACTTACGATATGATACGTCATAGCGCAAAAGAAAGGTATATGATCAGTACATTGAATGTACTTATATGCTAAATAGGTGAGCTGATACACATGGTTTCATGAATAGGAATATTAATAACTAACTAAATATCCATGTAAAGCATGGAGTACTGAATAAAGATCATGGAATCTGTAGATACAGAAAATACATGAAAATCTGTAAATACTGAGGATGCATGACCAAGTATATAACATGCATTGGGTAAAATTTGTAAACTAAAATTTGTATGCTTTGGTCAAACAACACTAAGAATGAATAACTGAGCTGGGATTGTAACTAAGACTATATCTGAGACTGTGGGAGGTATCATCTAACCGACATTCCCCAATTTGAGCTAATTGGGGTCTAACCTTTAACCCCAGTTAGAAGACTGTTAATACCATGCCACATGAACTAATAATGATTGTGTGGATCTACTAAATTAATATAATGTCCACAGGACTAAGGGTGTCAAGCCACCAGTCAGGGAGATAGTCATGCCTAATCTGATGGGTGACTTCTCATATCCTATGCTGGCTATATAGTTCTGGAGTATAGGGACTGCTACTAATGACTCTGCCTATCTGACGGGGAAACCACCATCCCTGCACTTGCTCAGTGCTAAATCCTACTCCCAACTTATAATATAATCTGAAGACTATTTTGTAATGTACTGAGACTAGACTACATAAAAAAATATGGTTTTTGGCATTTAATACACCAAAATCAAAACAACAATTTTGAAAAGACACTAAAGCATGAAGGTTTCTATTAAATCAATCACTCTTGTGGGCACTTTATTAAGCACTTGTAGTTCATGGTTCAAAGCAATCATAAGAATGTCCTAAAACATATAGAAATAGCATGAATCCGACATAGTAGAGTTAAATCGTGGTCTTGTTCAATAAATTACAACATTAAAACATGGAGGGTTAAATAATAACAATAATTTCATGGTAACATGATAAAGATTCATAGTTCATGGATATTCATGGGTGAAATCACAATTTAAAACATAAAAGATCACAATTTTATAATTTAAAAGGGTTGCTTAAACTCCATAGATTAAAGGGATCCATGGATGAACATCTAACATACCTTAATTAATGGATTTCTTGAAGTTCTTTGTGAAATATTGAGGATGGACCTTGAATTTGAGAGCTAGTGTTCTTGATTTAGAGAGAATACCTTTTGATCTGGGGGAAAAATTAATTAAAGAATGATTTTAAAAATATTTTTAGGGCTTAAATATCACACCTGGGCGGACTAAAATAATGGTGAAAAGATTGTTTTATCCCTGAATGAACTATTAATTTTTTGTCGAATTTTTTCAAAATGGGCACTAGGTGCGACGTGGTGCTATTCGCTATGTCACTGAAAACTGACAACTGGGAGCTGGGCTGACGGCGCGATGCGCCATTATGGAAGTAAGCCTTTGGATGCCATTTTGGCCACCTCCGCAACGCGCCAACATCGCGGAGGGTCAGAGTAAATTGATAAATAAGAAATTGGCCTTCTCTGCGATGCGCTATGATCGGGAAGTCACACTAGAAATTTTCAAACGGGAAATTAGCCTGCTCTACGACGCGCCGTGATCAGGCAGTCACACTGGAAATGGACAATTGTCATTTGATCCGCTTATGCGATGCATAAGGGTTAAAAGGACAGTGTTAAACGACTGAAACTTTAAATCTCCATTACTTATTACCCGGTGATCGGATTTAGGCAAATTTTGTATCGTTGAAAAGCTAATTCAATATCCTACACAATTGCAGGCTCTAAACTGGAAAATAATAAGTGTTTCAAAAATTTTATATACAAATACTTATGTATTGGGACTTAGATTATTCTAAGGAAATATGGGGTGTTACAAAGAATATACCACGATGTCCCATACCGTAGGGAAGTACACATAAAGAACACAACATAACTCATCAGGATATTCCATAATACCGGAGAGTACAAAAAAAGAATAAAATACAAAGAACCCATCACGGCAACCCATACCACCAAAGAGTTCACCATAAGATCAATCAATAATACATCAAGGCAATACTATACCATAACTAATTGAAGCCGCGGGTTACACAACACCGCCAAGGATTATTTTTGAGGTCCACAATCATCATCAATACCACAATTTAATCATAACAAAACCAATATCGACATAACATAGTTATATAGTTACTTATTCTCTAACTCTTTAACAAAATCAAAGATTAAACTACACTAGTTAACCTTCGTTTCCATAAGCCATTAGATTACAAGTCTTATAGTTACTAGCAATCACTTTAGGGAAAATCTACAAGTTACCTATGCTATTATTTATTCACCAATTCAAGGCCATTCTCGAGTTAGCATTCTCATTATATAAATCCTTAATTAAGCCACTACGACATCACATACTAGATGTCAACTTAACTATCCATCGTACAATACCAAGTCTATTATTATTGAGCATATTACAACCTTAAGGACTAGTTTCCATATTTTAACCAAGTAAGGTCCACTAACTAATTCACTAGGCTACTAGCCTACAATTCATAATCATTTATTAGAAATAACTATTTGCTACATCTGCCACTTTACTAGGTAAAACTCCATAACATAAACATTAATTCAAGTCATATAGTTTGACTAGGTGAGACCTTGGTTCTACACAAGATTACACATACGAATTAGCCTTAACCCAATGATAGGCATAATTTACCTCTAGTTACTAATTAGAGTCAACAAGGGTCACACCTCTTATTTAGTTAAAAAGGACAAGGAATAAACTATAATTTACCAAGGAAGGCCATGTCCCATGTACATAAGTGGTTTGGCCCCACACGGCCTAACCTCACTATGTATTCAAGCATTTATGTAAATTTGCTCTACACGACATCATAACATCTTTACCTCTTTCATACATATCGGGCATTATCATAACATCAATAAATCCTCCAAATTTACCGGGAATCATCATAACTTCATCATATCCTTTGGATTCACCGGGCATCATTATAACAACAACATATTCTACAGATTTACCGGGCATCATCATAAAATCAACATGTCTACGAATTCACCTGGCATTATCATATCATCATTACCACTTCCAAATTCACTAGGCTTCATTATAACATCATCATTACCGCTTCCAAATTCACTAGGCTTCATTATAACATCATCATTTCCTCCAGATTCATCGAGAATCATCATACCATTCACATATATAGTCAAATCAATAAACATATACAAGCCATAATAATAGAGTAATAGGGATGTAAGGTAACATTTACCATCATACGTTACTATTAACCATCACCACATATATCTAAATGATATACATAATCATAACTTTTCCAAGGCTATCTAATCATGACCACAAGATAATCAATCTAGTATACAATTTATCCAACCATTAACCACCTGCATAAAACAATGATCGGGTTTTACCATAATAATATTAATAACGTAACTTAGACGTTCATCAAGTATCTAGGTCACTAAAGAATTTCATAGTTCAAGCTTAAGGTGGGTCAAGTACCACTCCTAAATCCCAAGAATGCCAAAGTTCACTATCTCATGACTAACATCTACCTGGATTTAGGTTAAGTTTTCTAAATCACACCATAATGGCTTATCGTTCCTTACTAAGCATGTAGGGGGAATCTACATCAAGTATTCTAAGTCAACCCCAACACCAAGTCCATTTCGTATCTAAGAAATACCAAGGTCAACTTACCCTTGAGGATAGGAAACAACATCATTCTCATCTATTAGAGCAACGAAAGTGTTCTCCTACTATTCACGAAACTATTAGTAGAACTATCCAAGGTTCTTAGCCAAGGGTCAATCATCACACTTTGAAAGTTCTATAACCTATAAGAATCAACTAATCCCAAATATCAATATTCAACCATTAATTATCTAAACACTGCCCAATCTCATAAAATATCAACAGTTATACTACAATCAAGATCAATCGAACTACAAGTAAGCCTAACTTACCTTGAGTCGAAGCAACTCAAAAACCAACAAGCCTTGCCTTTCCTTTTCTTGAAGCTTCTTCTTCCACGAGCTAAGCTATTAACAATACAATCTAAGAATTACAACAATAATAACAATAACAATTATGGCACCATTGTGCCATGGATTTAAGAATGACACTAAACCCTCAAGTGGGTTCCACCTTTAGAAAATGACTTTTCAAGACCAACCCATTGTTTAACCATCATTAGGGAGTTATAATCCTCAAGAAATTTGAGTAAATCAATCACATTTGGGACTTAGTTTAAGCCTTAAGCCCTTTAGGGTTTTGGGTCTAGAATTCATGAAATTAATACCAACTATAAGGTATCCTACCTTAGAATTCATAAAAAAATTTTGATTGCACAAGTTATCCAAGTTCCTAATAAACCTATAGGACTCACTTTGAAGATTTACACTCTATGAGGGTTTTTAGCATAACAGGGAGCACAGAATGGCCAAAATTTAGGTCAAGATAGCCCTTAAATAGCCATTTACAACACTGAGGTCTCTCGGTCATGCCCTCCAACTAGCTTTGCAGCACTGCAGTTGTACCTATATCACCACGGTCATGGTATCTCCTTCTATGCAGGGAACAATTGAAGCTTAGAACTTGGTTTCGGGATTCAAAATTCCTTGAGATACATTCAAAGTATAATTCACAAAATTACATATGTAACCACATAAATTTTGCCATTCCAAACATATTACCAAAGTTGGATTTTGCATTTATGGTTGTTTGATTAGAGTTTTCACTAAGTGGTCAATTAGGCCCAACGAACACTTCAAATTGAGAAAGTGACTCTAAAGAAAAAAGAATAACTAGGTAACTGATCGATCGATTTTGGTAAGTCACTAATGCCTTAGGGCGGCTATGAAGAAGCTCTATCAGTGAAATAAGCGAGATTACGAATAATGACCTGAAAAGTCATTACAAATCCACTACTAAGGAACTTTCATCCCCAAAAGTTGAAGACACAAAAATACTTGAAGTGTTAAACAAATGAGGATATTAGGCCAACATCTCACTCTGGATCTCCCAAGTAGCCTCCCCCACTAGGCAATGCCTCTGCTGGACCCTAACTACCGAAATCTCCCTATTCTATAATCGTCTCACATCACTTTCCAAAATCAATAGGGCTTCTCCACAAATGTTAATTAATCGTACAACTGGACCGAGTCCCATCTAAGAACATGGGAATGATCAGGAATATACTTCAGCTACATAGAGACATGGAACACTGGATTAACAACAATAAAGCCTTTATGTAAAGCCATCTCATATGCTACCTCACCAACTACATGGAGAATCTCAAAAGTACCAATTTAGGGATGGCTAATCTTACCCTTTCTCCTAAATCTCATCATATTCTCATAGGTGAAACATGAAAGAACACTTGGTCACCAACTCTAAATCTTAAGCCATGGAGTATATAGTCAGCATAGGCCTTCTGCCTACTTTGGGCTACTCTAGCCTATCTAGAATTACCCTAACCCAATCCAAGGAGTCCTAAAGAAAATATGTACCATACTATTTAACCTCGAAAGTCTCAAACCATGCTATAGGAGAACAACATCTCATACTATACAAAGCTTCATAAGGCGCCATCTCAATAATGTAATGATAATTATTATTGTAGGCAAAATATATCAATGCTAATTGTTGATCCCACCAACCTCCAAAACCATAATACAAGCTTGAAGCATAACCTTAAGCACCTGAATTTCCTCTTGGATTGACTATCTATTTATAGATGAAACACTATACTTAAATCCACTCGAGCACCCAACTCATCCTGAAATACTCTCCAAAACCATGAAGTAAACACAGAACTGCAATTTAATATGATTGACAAGTTAACCCAATGCAAATAAACTATTTCTTGAACCTAAATCTGAGATATTCTCTTAGCAGTGAAGGTCATCTGACTAATAATGAAATGGACCGACTTGGTCAAATTATCCATAATAACCCAAATACCACCAGGACCATGGGAAGCATGAAGAAATTAATTAATGAAGTCCATGGTGATCCTTTCCTATTTAAACACAGGAATAGGCAATCTCTAAGTCAAACTGCCTTGATGCTAATGCTCGTCCTTAACCTACTGACAACATAGGCAATGAGCTAAGAATTCTACCACATCCTTCTTCTTACCGTCCCACTAATATAGCTACCTCAAATCTCTTAACATTTTGGCTATATCAGGATGAATAGAAAATCTAGAACTATGAGGCTCATGTAGAATCGACTAGAATAAGTCATCAAGTGATAACACTCAAATTACACTCTTGAATGGGTGGAAGCAATCGTTGTCAATATAAAACCCAACTAGGTTAGGGTCAAATCACACAGAGAAAAGTGTGTGAATGTCAATTTGTTTACAAAATACTTTACTGGTAGTTTATTGTTTCCGAAAGAAGGGGGTTTAAAGTTCACAATGAATCAATCTTCACTTTCTAAATTATAGTGTTGTTATCAATTTAAGTGGGAAACCAGAGCTATGATCACCAAAGGTTTCGAGCATTGATAGATACTAGGTAATTCTACAGACCTCAGAATGAGTCAAACAACAGATTATCCCTAACTATGATACTATTTGACTTATCTCTCGACCTCATCAGATAATTTATTATCTAATTCTCTTGAACTTAGATAATCTTTCTATATTCGTATGGATGTTATCTCAGGTAGATTAATCCAGTTACGACATTCATCATTAAATAGAAGGTTGGTAGTTTCTGAGTCCCTGTTGATAATTCCTGTCCTCTAGTTTATTTCATCGTTAGAAGCAAATAAAACCTAAGGTATAATCTAATGTTTGCAACCACCAGATTTCAGTTAAAACCATAGAATTTCAAGACGTTCTACTACTCCTTAAACCGGTAAACACCTAGCATCATATCACACCCTAATCCTTGGATCCCATAACCCCGGCTAATGGAATTAACCGCTCATAATTTGATGAAGGAAATCACAAGTTGAATTCATGATGATAATAATCAACTTACGTATAGATGGAAAAGAACAAGCAATTTCTTCAATTAAATCCCAAGTTAGAAACCCAAGAATAGTTGATAAGAAAGAAAACTAAGAATAATTGGTGAAAGAGAACAATGTACGTGTTTCTCTCTCCAAAGTTCTTGTTCTGAATAATGAAAACTTGATAATTTTAAAACCCTCAAAATTGCTATTTATACTAAAACCTAATTAAGGTAATAAAATACCAAAATCACAACTGGGCTTAGATTTAGGTGACGAAATATTGGTGTTGGTCGTCAGGCTTCTAACAGCATCTTAGATATGTCATCAGAAGTCGTGCCTTCTTAACCTGTTCTGCCTTACTCTGATGATTTCCTCTGATGTCTTACCAGAAGAATGACGACATGTAGCAAATGTCGTTAGACCTTTAGCTTATTTCACCATGCTCTATCCCACTTGACGACATCTTCTGACGGCTTACCACACTTGTGACGACATATTAAGAATGTCGTCACCTTCATCCAGCAACTCTTCTTCACAGTTCTTCCTCACACCTTTTTCTGGTAGCTTACCACATTTTTGACGGCTTGGAAAAAACGATGTCAGACTCATATTAGCTCACTTGTACTAGATTTTACTTATTTTGTTCATCTTTCCTATGTTTTCCTCCCATCCTTGCTACAACTATAATATCACAAGAAAACAATCAAAAATAACCAAATATTTCTTAAGACTTAGCAATTATTTAGAGTTAAAAGCCTAAAATGTGATAATATTTACTCACACATCAGCACCCACAACTTAAAACAATTGTTTGTCCTCAAGCATCCAAAACACAACTAAGAGAATACAAAATACAATCAGCAGCCAGTCACTTGACTTTGTTAAAAAACACATGCATCCTCTCCCAGGTCAATCAACTTAAAAATCAGCTGTGCCAAATTTTTGAAAATAACCATGCAACTCATCGGAATCAAGGTATGGCATCCATTCGGCAACAACACTCTTACATGCATCTATATCACATTCACCAAAATAAGTCAACAACTGGTAGTATACCAATTGTTCCCTCCCAGCAAAGAAATTTCCCTTTTCTCTCATTATCAGTAATCAAGGTATAATCATGGGGTTAATCACAAAGGCTCTTGCACTAAGAATGAAGTTCAACTAGTGTATGCCAAATACCATATGCCTGCCCTTATCGTCATTACCGAGGTGTCTAGACAGGTAAGCTACGATCACTCTAGGACTTTCTATGGCTTGTAACATAGGCTTGGGGCTGGTATGGTATTAAACAACATTTAGAGTGACTAACCTCCTTGGAACTACCTTATCTTGTGGGATCAACTTATTAACCTCGTTTTCTTTTCTTCTTTTCTCTTGATCGCAAAACAGGGTGTCTTCTTTCTTTTTATTCAAAAAATTTTCATTTTATTGCTCTTTTTCACCAACATCCAACTATCAATTACTTTTTTAGAACTTTTTTTTTACCTTTCTACATACCCAGTTTATCTAACACACCCCTATGATAGAAACCCTCAACTTAGGCTGTTTGCCTAAGTCAAGGTGCACAGTGTCCAAGGAGGACCAGGGCTAAAACAGGTTTATTATGATTTTAAAAGGGAAAGTAATGGGTTTCATAGAAATAAAATGGACAATTTAAGGGCAAATGGGGACCAAGGGGTATAATGTATTACAGGGAAGGTCATTTAAGTTAAAAGTGGCTGAAATTCAAAAACGGCCTATAATCCTTTCCTAACTCCTATCCTTCAACTATGGTAAGACGAACCGGGCAAGTTCTAGATTAGGCAATACAAAGGGAATGAAGTAAAGCCTCACACACACTTGGTATATAAGCATATTACCAGCTACTACTCATCTAGTTCATGCAAATGTTTGACAGCGATTGTCAATTTACTAAAACTAATGCCACAACAAAATTCACACATGGTCACAATTGAATGTAGTTCACACAGTCATACAATCAAACCAATAGAGAGGTACTAAAAAATTCATCAAACATGCAGACTCCTTCAAGTAAAAGTACTTCTCCTAGTCACTAACACAGTTGGTACAACGACAATACACCCCTACACCCTCAACTTAAAATTAGAAATAAATAAAACTAAGGTTTTGGCGCATACCTAGTAGAGATAAAGAACATGGATCATGGGGTTTTACCCCCACATCAGTATCTCCAGTCAGGATACTTATATCTAGAGCCTGCTATTGCATTGGCTCATCTACCACTGTATTTAAAGGAGGTGCACTGGATGAGGCTCCTATGGCTCTAGCTCTGAGCACGTCCTCCCTTCTCAAGTGGTCCTCTAGGGATTCTTGTACTACCTTATTTAGGTTCTCTTTATCAGTGGCCGCTACTTCATCACTTTCTTGCGTCGTCTCTTCTACTCCTATTTTTTGAGCCTTCTTCTTCTTCTTTGACTCTTTCTCGGCTTTGGCAGAATTCTCATCATCTTTTTGTCTCTTTCTCTTTCCTTCTCTCTTTTCATCTTTCTTTTCTTTGTTTTTATTCTTCTGCACGGGCTCCTGAGTAAGATCAAGCAACTCTAATTTACCTTTGAGCTCCTCAGCCACATCTTCTGTTACTGTAATGCATTAGAGCTGTCTAATCACTCCAAACTCCATCTTCATCTGCTTAAACTCAGATCTGTATGGTTTAAGCTTTGTACTTGACATTTCTCTTTCTCGCATATCAAACTAATTTTCCAAGTCAGAAAACCTAGCAGGCAAGGACTTATAAGGCTCAAGTACAACATTGATTCTCTTATCTACTGTAGTTGCAAACTGCTTGGCAAACTGCTTCAGATGAGCCTCACCCGATTGAGTTTTTCTAGAGATCTGTCTGAAGTTTGGCAAGTTAAAAGCAAGTCCTGCTGGTGCTGCAGAAGCTGATAGAGCTGATTCAGTTGCAAGCACTGAATCTGCCTCTGCTGAAGATGGTGGTGGTACTGCTGCAGCCTCAGGAGCTTATGCCTCCATAGTAGGCACTAAATTAGAATCTAGAATAGGAGGCTCAATTGCTGCCTCTACTCCCCTCTCAAACCTCAATACAGGTAGATTTTCCTCACTTCTAATTGGGTTGTGAGTCTCTCTGGCAGCGATATTCTTATCTATACCTGCGATATTGGGCATATTTGTTGCTCCACATAGCCTAGTGATTAGACATGGGAATAGATATGCAGTGTTAGGCCTAGACACCTGAATATTTATCTCCTCAGCAATAATTTCACCAAAATCCAGGGACATCCTAGTCACTAGACTAGCAACTAGTATGACCCTGTCATCTCCCAGTAGATTATCATTTTTTGTAAGGATAAAATGCGTGCACACTACGCCCCACAAAAACTTTGCCTCTGGTGTCAAAGAAGATTTTTAGATTATTTCATTCATGTTGGTCGACCAAATAGGCTCTCCATCCACTATATGAGTCACCAACCATCTGCGTTGATTTGCCCAATCTTTAAAACAGGCATAGAATGTGGGTGAAGTATCCTGAACATTGAAGTTCAGCCCATGAAGAAACTGGTTGATTGTTTTGTCTAAGATACTCACCATCACTCCCCTTACTGCAATTTTCTCTCATAATGGCATGTCTGATATTCTCTCACCTTCCTTGCATCTATTATCCAGGTCCGCTTGGTAGTTTGTATTGAACTTCCATACTACTGCAGGACTGTAGAAATCTCCTGTTCTGGTAGTCCACTCTAGGCCATAATCTTGGAACTTTTTCATCACCTCCTAGTAGTTGATCAACCCTTTGGTAATGATTTTTTTTCTACAAAGATAGGTCTCCAAATTGGTGTCCACTGAGTTTTATGTAGACCCAAAAGATATACCTTCTCAACTCCCGAAATGAGCTATCTGACATTATCTTTAACCTCTGGATTTTTGCATCTCACAAAAGCTCTCTGAATTGGAGAATCATCATCACTTTGATTTTCTGAGAATGGTGGTCCCGATTCTATCTCCTCAGACCCCTACTCTTCATATTCAGCTTTCTCAGACTCAGGCTGTCCAGACTCAGTTTTCTTTGAACCCTCTAGCTCATAGGACTAACTCTCAAGTGGGTTAGTAGTTTCAGTATCATTACTATCCTTCACCTAAATAGGTTTAGGTGGAGGAGATTCCTTTGGGCTTGGTTTATTTCTCTTCCACCTGCATAGTGGTTCTTCATCTTCATAGTTCGAGTCCTAATTAATAAGCTTTCGAACCACTTTTGGCTTTGCCACTTTCTTTGGAGTGTTAGGACTCTTTCTTTTGGGTGCTATTTTTATTCCTGATTATCGACTTGCATACTTCCTTAACAATAGAGCTTAGTTCGTATAAAATGTGAGCTTAAGGTGAGAGAGTTTGGATGAGATAAGAAAGTTCGTTACTTTCCTTTCTATCCAATCGATCAAGGGAAAGGTTTTCTTGCTTGATTTTCTCCAAGTTTAGAAAGGAAAGGTTTTATTGTTTAGTTGGGATCAAGTTGGAGAAGGAATAAAGATATTAGATATTCTAACTATGGAAGGAAATAAATAAACATGGAAAAAAAATAAACGAATGGGAAGGTGAAGAGTTTAAGCCTGGGTCGGGTCAGATCCAACTTAACAGTTGCGCTCGTAATACCTGACGACATAGAGAAATGCCTTCAGAGTTGTGGTAAATCATTAGGCAATATCGTCAGGGTTAGGCAGACACTTCTTCATACTAGACCTCTCTGACGTCATTTTTGGTAGGTCATCATAGGTGTGACATCTTACCATAAAGGCCGTTAGGGTCCTTTTTAGCAAATAATCTTGATTTCACCTTCCAGGTATTAAAAACCTAACTATAAGACTAAAAACTAACCTAAACATGAATGAAAATAAAATATTGGGTTGCCTCCCAATAGCATCAGATTTAGTGTCACAACATGACTTGGTCATTTTGACTACTTAGACTTCGTCAAGATGTCGTATCACAATTTAATTACCACAACTGAGAAGATGTTCGTCTCCTTCAACTGCTTTGTAGGAGGTTGCATTTTAAATTTGCCCCCCTTTTTTCCATATCTGATCTTGAGCTCATTGAGCTCCATATCAACCAATACTCTCCCAGTGGCTAATAATGGTCTACCCAAAATGATAGGTACCTCAAAATCAACATCACAATCCAATATCAGAAAGTCCGTAGGTAAAACAAAGTTGTCCACTTTTACCGGTACATCATGTAATACACCCACTGGTAGCTTTGCCGATCTTTCTACAAAGACAAGATGCATCGTTGTGGGGCTAGGATCCCCCAATCCCAGCTTTTTGTAGATCTCAAAAGGCATCAGATTAATACTTGCTCCTAAGTCACATAAAGCTTTTGTAAACTTTATGGAACCCATTGTGCATGGTATAGTAAATGCTCTAGGATCAGGCTTTTACTACACTAAGGATTATGAAGCGACTGCACTATAGTGATGGATGTTGTCCACCAGCTCACTTCTTACCTTACACTTCTTTGTTAGCAAGTCCTTCATAAATTTAGCATAGCTCGGCATTTGCTCAAGTGCCTCCCTCAATGGCACTGTTACTGTCAGTTGTTTCATTTCTACCATGAACTTGCTAAATTTTTCATTATCTTCTTTCTTCTTCAACCTCTGAGGAAATAGAGGTGGTGGTCTTGGCATTTGTTTCTGTACCACTTCCTCTTTCTTGTTGTCTTCTTTCTATGACATGTCATCAAAGACATCCACCTTATTAGACTCCACTGGATTTCTTCCTTTTGATTCAGCAAGACTTACCTCCTTTTCCACATCTTTGCCCATAGAAGGGCCAGATAACTGCTTATCACTCCGAGTGGTAATTGCCAAACAGGAGCCATCAATCCACAGGTTCTGAACCATATCACTAGGTAAAGTGCCCGCTTTTCTCTGGTGACTCATCTATTGCTCCAACTACTTAATAGAAGTAGAGTGTGAGCTAACTAAATAACTGAGGGTAGAAAACTCACTTTTCACATTAGTCACCCCTGAGTTAGTATGTTCGACTCCCTTCAACAACTTTTCCACATGTCCTGCATGGACATCTTGCTAGAACTAGCAGATACAGTATCCCGACTTCCAGGAGGAACATATAATCCACTCCTATCATTATTATTTCTCTAATGTCCCTGCTCCCTATCTTTATAATCAGGCTTATCATAAAACGTCCGACCTTGGTTCCCTTGGCTATTGCCTCGAAAACCCCCCTGATTACTCATATAGTTGGCCTCAGTATCAGCAACTACAGATACGGTACCCTAAGCATCCACAACCTTAATCATTTTAATCTTGCCTGATAGCAAGTGCTTAGCGAGCAAGTCCATCTGCGTCTTCAAGTGGGCCATATCCTGATCTCTCTTCTCATCCCCTCTATGCTGTTCTGCAGTAATACCACCAACAATCGTAGGGCTAGCCACAACAGAATCCCTAGTGTACCAAGCCCAACTTTGCTTGGTCATTCTATTTAGCATGTCAGAAGCATCCAGAAAAGAGAGGTCAATGAATGAACCACCTACAACGTTGTTGAATATTGGCTTTGTCATAGAGTTGAAAGCTCTGTACCAAGTCTCCATCAAATGCAAGTTCATAAAATTATGGTTCGAATATTGTGCAAGTTTCTTCTTAAGCCTTTCCCAAGTTTCGTGCAGTGCTTCAGTCGGAAGCTGTCTGAAGTTGCTAATCTCGTCTCTCAACTGTACCCTTCTGGAGGTTGGAAAGAACCACTCTAGGAACTCATCTTTCAACTATCTCTAGTTGGTTATAGAATCAGGCTCTAACTTATGCAACCACATTATTGCCTCTCCAGACAGAAACAATAGAAATAACCTCAATATGATTGCATTTTGGCTCACTCCCAGATTGTCAAAGAAGTTGCAGATGGTGATGAAGTTCACCAAATGCATGTTAGGATCATCACCAGGAAAGCCTCCAAATAACCCCTTCAGATTTAGGAGTTGGATCATGGTACTTGTTATGCTTAACTTTGAAACTAGTGCCAACGGTGGAGGGATGATAACGCCTGCTGCACCAGCTCCTTCCATTCCTTCATCATCATCATCAGCCTCATAGTGCACAGGCTGTTGACCATATCTACCTCGAGCAAGGAAATTTCTATTGATATTTTGCTGCACAGGTGCAGCAACTTACTCCGCTCTCCTTGGGTTTTGAGGATTAAGCAATTCCTCATCACCCAAATCCTCATCATCAAGGTTTTGGTGATGTGCTTGTTGACCCAAATTTTGCATATTCACCTGAGCCCTGGCTAAAGGAGCTAATCTTTCTGCTTCCTGTTGTTCAACTATTTTTCTAATTAGTTGAGGTTACAGGTTAATTGGTAACAGTGGTACTCTGGAACTTCTCGTTTTTGGCATAAACAACACAGTACCTACAATAAACAAAAACAATAAATAAACATAAATCAAGGAAACTTAACTATTAGAAAATTTTTGCACACAATTTTTAGTCTACAATCGTATTCCCCGACAACGACGCCATTTTTTATAATGCTCAAATTACACTCTTGAATGAGTGTAAGCGATCGTTGTCAATATAAAACCCAACCAGGTTATGGTCGAATCCCATATGGAATAGGGTGTGAACGTCAATTGGTTTACGAAAACTTTACTGGTAGTTTATTATTTCCGAAAGATGGGGGTTTAAAGTTCACAATGAATCAATCTTCACTTTCTGAATTATAGTGTTGTTATCAATTTAAATGGGAAACTAGAGTTATGATCACCAAAGGTTTCGGGTATTGATAGATACTAGGTAATGCTAGAGACCCTCAGAATGAGTAGAACAACAGAATATTCCTGACTATGATACTATCTAACTTATATCTTGATCTAACCAGACAATTTATTATCTAATTCTCTCGAACTTAGATAATTTATCTATATCAGAATGGATGCTATCTCAGGTAGATTAATCTATTTAAGGCATTAGTCATTAAACATAAGGTTGGTAGCATCCGAGTCCCTGTTGATAATTCCCGTCCTCTAGTCTATTTCTTCGTTAGAAGCAAATAAGACCTATGGCATAATCTAATGTTTGCAACTACTAGATTTTAGTTAAAACCACAGAATTTCAAGATTTTCTACTACTCCTTGAATCCGTTAAACACCTAGAATCATATCAAACCCTAATCCTTGGATCCCATAACCCCGGCTAATAGAATTAGCCGCTCATAATTTGATGAAAGAAATCACAAGTTGAATTCATGATGATAATAATCAACTTACGTAGAGATGGAAAACAACAAACAATTTCTTCAATTAAATCCCAAGTTAGAAACCCAAGAAAAGTTGATAGGAAAGAAAACTAAGAATAATTGGAGAAAGAGTACAATGTGCGTGTTTCTCTCTCCAAAGTTCTGGTTCTGAATAATGAAAACTTGATAATTCGCGAAAATAATGAGTCTTTCTCGTAGCCCTCAGAATAGGGATTCTGAATCTCGAAGAATTATTGAAAACTCATGGTTGAATCTTGAGATATTCGAATTTTTAGGTTGAAACACTAATGAATGTTCTTGGTGATTTTGAGAGAAAGTAAACTTATTTTAGTGTTATGGGAGTTTAATACCATGTTATAGACATATATAGGGGTGTTTTTGGCACTTCGAAGTGAGGTATTCGGCGCATTTCTTATCGCACACATTTAAGTATGCGCTCATTACTTATCACACACCTATTCCAGTAGCCATGTGCGATTAGTTAGGCGACACACTCTACTTCGCAAAGCCATAACTCCTTGCTCGGGTGTCGAATTTTGATTAAATTGATATCGTTGGAAAGCTAATTCAATTATCTGCAATTTGATAGGTCTTGGGATGAAAATTTCATTTATATTAAGAGATATTCACGTTTGAAGTTGACCCTTATAGAATCGAATGTCAAACTTTAGATGAATCAATTGGTCTTAGCTCAACTTGTTCAAGGTCACTGCTATGAACATTTTTCACCTCTGAAATACTCCATAGACAAGGAAATGATCATGTAACTTGAATTCATGTGAGAATAACTTGGATTAGAGCTTAAATGCGCAGGAACGATTGTTGGAATTTCAGCACGAAAATACAGGGTATTACATTATCTCTCCCTTGGGAACATTCATCCTCGAATATGGATAATTAACCTGTAACACAGAGGAATCTTACTCTTTAAGCCATCATGTGTAACTGATAGAACTAAATCACTGGATATCAAGAATAATGTGCTACTGAACTGGTCTGCAAGTACATGAATCCTCAAGAAAAATAACTATATAGATAAGATAGAAACGAAAGTCTCAACTTATAAGTAACCATTACTTTGCACTAGATCTGATATCATGAGAAAGGATGGGAGGTTTATGTCATGAAAACTCTGGGTTTACGACATCCCACTCTTGGGATCGTTTGTCCCCGAATGATAATAATTTGATCAAGATACTAGGAAGAGACTGTGATACTACACAGATAGTTACAAACTGAATCTTGACTTAATATCTGAAACTAAAATTGATGCATGAACTGAGCTGAATTCATAATTTAATTGGACAAAAACACATTGCCTCTTAGCATGTACATACGTATAAGACTGCGGATAGTAAGACTAGCTGGAAAATTAAAAATCTATAGAAGCTTATCTCCTTGCTTGCTAAACTAGATTACAAGCTATATGGACTTGATCATACTGACTACCCATACTCAAATAGAGTATTTCTTTTGCACTTTTCTACGAAATTCTATTGACATTAGGGAAGAAAGAATTTTGGGCATGCTATGAACAAGACATTTGACTAATGAATTATAACATTTATATAACTCTATAGCATGGAATATAATTATATAACTCATAAACTAGGATAGGATTGGTAGGCCGTAGGCAACAGAACTTCTTACTATGCTCTCTCAACTATACTATTCCCCTTAAATACCATACTCATTTGATTCAACTTATAATTCTCATATTGGAACTGCAAAATCTTTCTACTAAGGTCTAAACTAAACTAAGTTCTCTCACCATGATCAAGCCTAACACTAAATCACAAGATAGAACATGCCAAACCACAATACTTGTCTAAACCACAAGGTTCAATATTCTATATCTTCTTAGAGCTCATACCCTAAGCATAACATGCCTTACCAATTCAATGACTAATTTAAAACCCTTGATATGGATTCACTAGTGCATATTGCATTCATCATCTTATACCCAACATGACATTCAAGCGTATCATTAAAAGTCACATATAACTTTAAGGAAAATACCCCTAAAGGTATACTTCACATATTCTCTAAAACATTATCAACAACAATTTTCTTGCACTATTCTTAAAAACATACACACAATTTCTAACTAACCATGACATGTATCAAAGATTTGTCCTCTATCTTACTTCACACTTTAGCCTTAGACAGAAAAGCATAAATAATCTTTCTTAATGAGGGTCATCAACTCTCTCTTATATAAACCATTGCTTATCCACTATCATCACCACTATCTTAACATAGGAAGAGGTCACCGAAGGGCTAACACATATGATCCAAAAGCACGAAAACTATAGTACATAACATTAACACTTATCGTTGTCCTGAGGAGTAAAATATCAAAGGCATGGATTCATTAAAGAAATCAAAGCTGAGGACATGCATGATATAATGCGAACTTCACTAGTATCATGAGCTTAAAAACTGGTCATACTCTAAAACATAAGTTTATACTTATCATGAGTTATTCAACATAAGACTGCAGTTCATAGATTCATAAGAGATAACTATAATCACATAGTGAAGCTGTTACATGCTTGCTAGAAGCTGAGAATGGGATTGAGTACACATTATAGGTATAAACATAGGCCTATGGCATGGATTTGTCAACCAAGTGATGGATTTGGTGTTGTAATGACTGAAATCCAAGAAATACTCTAGAGTAAGAAGGGATCACTATCTTATCATAACTCGTTGTTGACATGTATCATGATCTGATTCTCAAAACTCAGTTTGGTTCTTCACTAACCATCTCCCCCTTAGGTCAAAACTAGTATTCTAAGTATGATGTTCTACACCATATCTTAGAGATTAAGCCATAATTTCATCATTCTATTATCCACACATAAATACTAAACTCACAAGAATAAAATAATTTCGAACTTACCAACTTCATCCTTGAACAACCCATCCATATGTCATTCTTAACTTTCTAGCTTCAATAATCATCATCAAAGACTTACACTCTCATTTGCAACCATACCTACATCTCTTATCATATAATCATAACCTGGCAATATCACACCTCTATTCTTATATTTTTTTCCAAACCATGAGAATAATAATCATACCAAAAAGGCTCAACATCTTCAATCATAACTCCTTAACTTATCTATCAAGAACATCATAAATTATCTAACTAGCCTTTCTCCACCTAGCAACTCAACCTTACTACTAACCATACAATATGCAATAATCCTCAAAAATACCACATCTATCTAATCAGATTTCTCATGGATCTATCCCAGTTTTAAGGTTAACCAAAAGAAAAATAGGTTAATTACATGAGTTTCAAACTGAAATTTGGATGAATAATCCGTTTATTTAGTTTTATCTTTTTTCCCACCTTCAGAAGAATAAAGCATAGGCATTTCTACCACTGGTAGAATTTTCTGAAAGGTAACTATCTCGGTTTCATAGATAAATTTATATAGAATCTTTGAAAAAGACTTTTTTTCATAAGAAAGAAAATACTTACTATCTTTGGGATTTGATCCTACACCTACAGCCCCATAGCACCTTGGGCACACCTCTACATCATACTTAATTACGAACACATGATCTTATACTCTTACATACACTATTCAGGTCTACTAGATCACCTCCATATATTTAGCATCAACAACCGAACCATCAACTGTTCAAACTTAATGTCTAGAACTAAACATGATTTACAACCCAATCTCACACACAAATTTCAATTCAATACTATAGAACATAGCATTAAGAAAAACTAGTACACAATAACAATCGATCATAATCATATGGCCTATCTTATTCATAATCTGTTAACAGATCCTCCTTTTTCACATCATTACTATTTACCTATCTTCATACCTAAACTATTTTCATAGCTCTATAAATTTGAACTAAACTTCCTCTTGCAATCTCAGGAAAGCCTAAATTAACAATACTCAACCACCAAGTACTTCCATCAAAACCTATACTTTCCTAGCACAACAAATACCATTAATAACTCTTTTCATACTTCAAGCAAACAACAATCCAACTTCACTAATAATCTCCTTCTCTAACTTCACTAAACTAACAAACAAGGGTATATCACTTCATTTCTAATTCAATCATAAGCAAAACTTCAGCTATACATATTCAATAAATTGCCCTTACTACCATTCTTGCCACTACACTTCTAAACTCATAAGTTCAACTAACACAAGACTTTTAACTAAATGTTACTACTTTTGTCACTACACAGAAACCTACACTTTCAACTAACGCCTGAACAACAAGATAAACAACAAGTTGCTAGTGAATCGAAATACGCCTCACACGGCTTCACTAGACTTTGGTTTTGTGTTTTGTTTAATAAAATTATATGAATAACAAAGCAACTATGCAAGTGAATCAAAATAGGCCTAACACGGCTTCACTAGACTTTGATTTTTCACAAACATAATGATAATATGATTACATAATACAAGAGATTGAAACTTGACACACAACATTCAACGATCTAAGAATACACCTTACTCCGTTTTCATTAAATAACTCATAAGAACAAGGGCATAACTTAAATTTGAAGGACTTATAGCACACTAGAAGGCTTCTCTCAAGCCACTTTATGAAACTTCTAAAACTTCTTCCAGCAAATATAAGAGCATTATTTGGGGAGGAAATTGGAACTTACCGAATATGTTACCTCAAGAATAGTACATAGATAGAGAAGTATAGATCATCATTATGGATTCTGAGGAGAAATTTGAAAGCATATCTGACTCAGGCTTAATGCATGATTTCTACAAGCCTGATAAAACACTTTAATTTTTTGGAACTCAAAAGTACTGATAGAATACTTCTGTAACTCTCTTAAAATTCCATAACTAACTATGGAGAATTAAGCTCAACTATTTCTGATACCTTAGAAATAAGGAAGATGTGGTCTGAGTAGAGTAAGATAAGAATCTGTATAAGTTTCTTGGAGATCTTTTTGATAGCTCAATTTAAGACTTAACGAATAGAGACATTTCCTAAATGCTCAGTAGCTTCTCGAAGAAAAGTACAGACGTCTCCGTATCGTTCCGCAAGACTCTACTAGACATGGCTTCATAGACACCCTAGGACACTTGAACTTTGTACATTGATATGAAGTTTGTAACGACCCAAAATTGGGTCTTGAGATGTCACACGGTGCTTAAGATCACAAGTGACCCTAATATAACCCTTCTACTGGCACAACTCATAAGCAACTGAACAAAAATTATAAATCTGTACAAATATATGGAAAATAACTCTTTTCTGAATATGATAGATGCAAAACTAAATTTACAAGATTACAACTTTGCTTTTACAACCAAAACTATATGTGAAGCCTCTGCTAGTACTGACTATAGGTAACCGGGTCATGACTCCCAACTAACCCAACTCAATACAATTGAATAAAGAGAATACAACACTTCACAAACTATATAACTAACTCAAGCCCTTGAATTGAAAGGACTCATCACCTACTGACTGGATGTCGCAAACTAACTGGATCTGAAGATGTACACTATACCTTGTACGTATATTTCAAGAACATATAGCCCACATAAAAATATATGGGTCAGTACCATGGAAATGTACCGAGCATATGAGGGTGCAATGCATATATAAAATAATGTCTTAATATTATCACAGTTTATAAAATTATGCATGCTGATATAAATGACTCACTTACCTCGAATTAAAATCATCATAGTCATAAAAGAGTAAAATATATCGAGTAAAACATCTGAGTCATCATAATAAATCTCAATTAACTTCTATCTCGATTCCAAATCATCAAAGCAATCAAATCTCATAACAATTCTCTTTGGAATGTATGTTCATTAAATCTTTCAAAAACAATGACTTTCACAAACTCAGTCTTTCAAACAAATATGTTCTCATCTCAGATAGAAGAATAAGACTTTTCATATTAGATAGGAGAATACACACACACACATTAGGAGATCTCATAACTGACATAAACTATGTGAGCCACATGGAGTCCAACGTACAACCCATGTTAGGGAGATCCATCCTATCCTTTCCATTGGAGTAGGACTATAATTATCAAATCCAAAAACTACTGATCACTATATATAATCAGCCTCAATTCTACGTCCTACGGGGGTACATAGTTCTAGGGAAGTACCAACACAGCTATACCTCCCACTCGGTGCTAAAGACTACTCCCGGACTTAGGTCAGATCTTTTCATAGAAAATCCACCATAAAATAATTCAGCAATTCACAACAGGAGCCATCATGCTACCCTTTTTTCATAATAAATCAAAATGTGGATTTCTTTTCTCATTCGAGTTCAGAAATAACTTTTTCAAGACCAAAAGGTCAAATAATTCAAATCCCAAGGTATGCATAAGACATTACTTTCACATAAATCATAATTCTCAAATAGGGTTCAAAACCTATATATCAATACTTGAGTAAAATATTTCAAGATTCACACTTTATGTAGCAAACATGTATAATTCATATGAAAAGCTGGAGATTCAACTTCAAACATGATATTAACATCAAAACTTAAGGAATTTATCTTCATGATATCATATAAATATAATAGTTTTTTGAACAAGAACGTTGGATAATAGTTTCTATCTCAAATTCATATGAACACATGTAAAATCATATATCTTTATAAAATAATGATAATTTTGGGCGCAAGAACGAAAGGATGTTCTTGTTGAAAAACCCCACATACCTTAAACTTGAAGCCTTGAATGAACTCTTTACCTTGGGACTCTCTTAGTGAAAATAATGAGTGTTTCTTGTAGCCCTCGGAATGGGGATTCCGAATCTCGAATAATTATTGAAAACTCATGGTTGAATCTTGAGATATTTAAATTTTTAGGTTGAAACCCTAATGAATGTTCTTGGTGATTTTGAGATAAAGTAAACTTATTTTGGTGTTATGTGAGTTTAATCCTATGTTATAGACATATATAAGGGTGTTTTTGGCACTTGGAAGTGAGGTATGCGGCACATTACTTATCGGACTCATTTAAGTATGCGCTACATTTCTTATCACACACCTATTCCAGTAGCTATGTGCGATTGGTTAGGCAACACACTCTACTTCAGAAAGCCATAACTCCTTTCTCGGGTGTCAGAATTTTATGAAATTGGTATCATTGGAAAGATAAATCTATTATATACAATTTGATAGGTCTTGGGATGAAAACTTCCATGTATATTAAGAGATATTCACGTTTGAAGTTAAACCTTGTAGAATAGAATGTCAAACTTTTGATGAATCAATAGTTCTTAGCTCAACTTTGTTCTAGGTCATTGCTATGAACATTTTATACCTCTAAACTACTCTATAGACTAGGATAATGATCATGTAACTTGTATTCATGTGAGAATGACTTGGATTAGAGCTTAGACGCGCAGGAACGAAGGTTAGAATTCCAGCACAAAAATACGGGGTGTTACGTACACCTTGATCCCTAACTTGTGACACATCACGAGTCTGGGTCTCAGAAACCTTCTCACATATCACTGAAGCATGTGTCCTGGGCATCTGCGAAAGGGTAAAGTCAACAGAATATCCTACAAACCGACTTAGACTCTTAGCATGATATGAGTGGGATAAATGAAGGGCCCCTAAGAATGTCTCATAGCCTCCCAAAGATAGGAAATGGATGTCAACATTCCGATCCACAGAACTCTATTAGACACTTTCTCTTATACAAATAATATCGATAAAACCTAGGCTCTGATACCAATTTGTCATGACATGATTCCCACTGGTTGGTAAGCCAATACCATAACTCAAAATTAATACAATGGGTTACCTTCGTAGAAATGTCTAATATGGACCCTATATAAAAACATAATATAACAATAGCATTCCACAACCTAAGACGACCAATATTCAAATATCATTCCTAGGACCTTATAGTATTAGTATAAGAACATATTGATTCTACAATAGGAATTTACAACTTAAAGTCTAATGTGTCATCAATAATCTCATACATTTGTCTAAAAAATAAAAGACAAATTAAGATAGAGGGAAAGAGGGAAACTTAAACTCCAAAATCTCACCCTGTCTTTGAAGGGTCAACGTGGCATGATCTTGACTCAATGACTGCATCTAGAACTTGGGTCTTCACCAATAAGGTATAGAGGCACAGTATGAATGCGAAAACATGAGTACATAGTAGGCATCATCGGTCGACTAAGCTAAATCATAATATAAAGATGATATAAGGTAAGTCAATAACTTAAAGTCAAAGTACAGAATCAAACATAAATCTTCTTTGATACCGCTGTATAGAATAACTAATCTACTAGGGTAATAGCATAACATACCATATCAATACGTACCATATTCGTCCTATAAATGAGTAATCATTTTTGAAGTGTAAAGCCATATATATGCAATAATAACCATACACTTACCTTAATCAACACCAACTTTAATTAGAAGATAAAGTGCAAGAACTTACCACGATGTCCCATACCGCGGGGAAGTACATGCAAAGAACATAACCAAGAACTCATCACAGTGTCCCATACAACTGGAGAGTACACCACAAGAATACTATATAAAGAACCCATCATGGCATCCTATACCACTAGAGAGTACACCAAAATATAAACCAATAATATATCAATGCAATACTACACCATAACTAACTACAGTCACAGGAAACACAACCCCGCCATAGCTCATTTCTAAGGTCCATAATCATCATCAATATCGCAATTTAATCACTATGAAACCAATAACGACATAACATAGTTATATAGTTACTTATTCTCTAACTCTTTAATAAATATTGAGATTACTCTATAATAGTTAAATTCATTTACATAAGCCACTAGATTATAAGCCTTATTTTTAAAAGCCATCACTTAAAGGAAAATCTACAAGTTACGATTGTTATTATTTATTCACCCCTTACAATGCCATTCTCGAGTTAGAATTCTCATTAAATAAATCCTTAATTAAGCCACCATGACATCACGTGCTAGATGCCAACTTAACTTTTTATAATACAATAAGGAGTCTATTATTATTGATCATGTTACAGCCTTAAGGACTAGTTTCCATATTTTAATGAAGTAAGGTCCACCAAATAGTTCACTAGGCTTTTATCCTACAAGTCATAATCATTTATTAGAAATAACTAGTTATTACATAAGCCACTTTACTTGGAAAAATTCCATAACATAACTATTAATTCAAGTCAAGTAGATTTACTAGGTGAGCCTTTGGCTCTATAAAAGATTACACATACCAATTAGCCTTAGCCCAATAATAGGTATAACTTACCTCTAGTTACCAATTAGAGTCAACAACGTCCACACCTCTTATTTAGTAAAAAGGGATAAGGAATGAACAACAATTACTATGTAAGACATCATGTCCCACATACATAAGGGTTTTGGCCCCACACAGACAAACCTCATTATGTATTCAAGTATTTATGTAAATTATGCCCACACGGCATCGTAACATCTTTACATTTTCTAGACTTATCAGGCTTTATTATAGCATCAATATATACTTTAGATTTAGCAGGCATCATCATAACATTAACATATCCTCTCTATTCACTGGGCATCATCATAACATCAACATATCCTCTAGATTCTCCAGGCGTTATCATAATATTAACATATCTTATGGACTCACTGGGCTTCCTCATAACATTAACATATCCTCCAAATTTACCGATCATCATCATATCATCATTGCCTCTTTTGAATTCACCAGGCATAATCATACCATTCATATATATAGTCAAATCAATAAACATATACAAGCCAAAATAGTAGAGCAGGGATATAAGGTCACATATACCATCTTACTTTACTATTAACCATCACAACATAATGTGGGTATAAGAATAAGCATGCATATCTAAATGATATACATAATCAACACTTTTCAAGGTTATCCATATCACGACCACAAGAAACTAATCAAGTATACACATTATCCAACCATTAACCACATGCATAATGCGACGATCAGGTTTTACCATAATAATCTCATTAACATAATTTATAGCATCATAAAGTGTCTATGTCTCTAAAGGATTTCATATTTAAAGCTTACGGCGGGTCAAGTCCCACTTCTAAATTTCAAGAATGGCAAAGTTCACTATCATAATATTAACATCTACCCATATTTAGGCAATGTTATCTAAATCACACCATAAGAGATTATCATTCCTTACTAAGCCTATAGGGGAATTCTTCTTCAAGCATTCTTTTTAAGTCAACCCAAATACCAAGGCCATTTCTTAACTAAGAAATATCTTGGAAAACATATCCTTAAGGATAGGGAGAAACATTATTCTCATATATTAGAGAAACTAAAGTATTCTCCTACTATTCACGAAACTCCTAGTAGAACTATCCATGGTTCTAAGCTATGGGTCAAGCATCACACTTTGCAAGTTCAATAACCAATAAGAATCAACTAATCCCAAATATCACTATTAAACAATTTATCATCTAAACTCCACCCAATCTCATAAGATATCAATAATTATACTACAATCAAGGTCAATCTAATTACAAGTAAGCTAACCTACCTTCAGTCTAAGCAACTCACGAACCAACTATCTTTGCCTTTTATTTTATTGAAGCTTCATCCTTCATGAGCCAAGACACCAATACTACAATCTAAGCATTACAACAATAATGACATTACCCATTATGGCACCATTGTGCAATGGGTTCAAAAATGACACCAAACCCCCATATGGGTTCCACCTTCGAAAAATAACTTTCCAAGGCCAACCCATTGTTCAGCTATCAGTAGGGAGTTATAAACCTTAAGTGATTTTAGTAAATCAATCACATATAGGGCTCAATTTATGTCTTAAGCCCTTTAGGGTTTTAGGTATAGAATTCAAGAAATCAATAACAACTAGAAGGAATTTACCTTAACTTCGTTGTAAAATATGATTACACAAGTTATCCAACCTTCTAATCAACCCAAAATACTTACTTTAAAGATTTATACTCTATTAGGATTTGTTGCTTTAGGGGGGGCACAAAATGGCAAAAATTTTGGGTAAGAAGCCCTTAAATAGTCATGCCCAGCCCTCAAATCATGTGGTCTCTCCCTCCACCTAGCTACAGTTATGGCATTACAGTCACACCCACATCACCAATATTGTGGTATCTCTTCCTATGCCAGGCCGACGGAAGCTTAGAACTTAGTTTTGGGCTTTGGCCAATGCCTCGAGATGCATCTGGAGTTTAATTAAAGAAAATAAGATATGTAGACATTTAGATTTCAATGTTCCAAATGCATCGGCAAAGTCATATTTTACATTTAAAGTCATTTTACTAGATTTTTTGCTTAGTGGTCAATTAGGACCAATGAAGACTACAAATGTAGAAAGTGGCTCTAAAACCAAAAGATCAGCCAGGTAACTGATCTATCAGTTTCAACAAGTCACTAATGAATTTGGGTAGCTATAGAGAAGCCCTATTGGAAAGATAAACTAGAATATGGATGACCTAAAGGGTTATTACACTTTCCCTCAATTCACTTTCTTAATAGTCGCCTACATACCCCTTCTCTCCCTCTATTTAATTACCTATCATCTCTTCTTTATCTTTATCCCTTTAAAATCCATATCCACCCTTCCCCCATGACTAGAACTCATTCCATGGCCAGTGTTTCAAAATCCCTTCCTAAATCTTGCTCTGACAGGCCTATTCTCTTCTTTGAGTCTTTTGATGAATCCTCATAATATTCTCAAAAGTCTACTCTTATCAAAAGATGTCATCCCACTCCCATCCCAGCCCTTTCTACTATAAAGCCTCAAACTACCTCTCTAAATTCCTTACCTCTGAGGATATGCACGTGTTCTTAACATTCTCTCAGACAAAAACATTTATGCCTATAAATACAGCTCCATTATGCCCGGTCTCACTATCAATCTTGGTCAATTGAAATATACCTTATGTAATATTAGTCACTTTTTAAAGTTTTAGATTTCTCACTGATCTTTCATCTCTGGGAACTTGGGGTTTATGAGGATCTAGTCTATATTTTTAAGGTAAATCTCCATCTCTCTCCTAATAGTGGTGAACTTGAGACTCTTGTGCTTTGCACAAGAATCATTTTGAATAATTTTCAATTTGAGAAGGTTTTTTACACAAAGTTATTTGTTTTAATTTCTTTGATGAATGATACATGTTCCAAAGACTTTGAGGTGATTTTTGACAAAGAAATAAGAATGCTATATGACTCAGACACAGCATCGTCCAATTTTGGTCCTCTATCCCTATGTTTAAAGTATCACATCATGGCCCATATAATCTCGGCTATACTAATTTCAAGAAAGGGATCCCTCAGCAATATCACTTAACATAATATAATTGTCCTATACTATCCGATTAAGAAACATAAGATCAATTGGCCAATCAAAATTTGAGAGTATATACTTGAAAGTGTAGTAGATATTTATGTCTCTGCTAGTTTACTACATGGTCTGTTAATTTCTTAGATTCTATTGTACTACTCTATTGATCTCTCTACTTACCCTTTGTTGAAAGTCTAAAACACCCTGGATTTCTAGACCTTAGAAAATTTCCTAGATTTCTGGTCTTTGGATTGCATACAACTAGGGGAAATAACTCGTATACTAGGATTAAAGTGGTATGGGTTAGTGTATACTGACCAGTGTTGGTTCGTAGATTGGATTTGGTTTTGGGAATGGATACGACTTGGGTATTATGAGTCCTATCGATAGACACGTGCATTTTGGTTTGGATATTTTCTTCAATTAATCTTAGAATTTGTAGACTAAGTTAAATTTGAGTATGATTTTCTCATAATGAGTAGTAAGCTAAGGTACGAGTCATACCATGGACTCGTATGGTGGGCAATTTTTAATCCTTTTTAGATTTTATTCTACTAGGGGTACGTATCATGGGTACAAGTAGTATGAATGGATACAATATGGTTTAGGGTGATTTGTACCTTGTACAGTGTTGGTTCAAAGAAAGATGGCCTTGGATACGACAGGTGGGTACCACTTGTATTGGAGGGTACGACTGGTATAAATAGTCGTATCCCTCTAATAGGATTTTGGTGTAGTTTAAGTAAGGCAATCTTTACATTTCTCCCACTTAACCTAATGTGGCCCCATGATTTTTAACTCACTTGTGTAAAGAAAGCTTGGGTTTCAGGTTAAGGATTAACTTAGGGCTTATGTTGGTTATTTCTCTTCATTATGTTCTTGGTTTAAGGCATGTTCTCTACCCTTATTGTTAGTTACAACAAAAGGCATGGTTTTATAGAATATTTTCATGGTTTGATTATTGTATGATTTTGGATTTTCAAATATAATTTGGCGGTTTTGTTATAAATGCTTGGTTATGGTTTTCCATGCTTTAATTACACATTTATATTCTTTAATGGTCTTTTTTTGATAATTGATTATATACGAATATTTACTTTGTAATTTGCTTTAGTTTGGGAAATAATATGCCCCAAATGTGTTTGATAAAATGCATATGAGAATGTTTTCACTACATTATAGTATTTTTAATGGAACTTATGCATGGTTTAAACTAGGTAGTGGAACCCTAAATTATTAAATGGTTTGGAATGGTCAAAATAGAATGGTTTTGGGTTTAACAATCATTCTTGCAGGGTACAATGGAGTCCCCCAAGTTATCATAATAATTGAACACTTATGGGGTACATGGGACTCTCCCAAGTTAATTGGATAGTGTAATCTATAGGTACATGGGAATCCCTTGAGTTCTAAAAGGTTTGGCTAAGGACAATACTTGCAATTTATAGGTTGTATGATATAACACTCTGTATATCCTCATTTTATAACAATGGTTTGGTTGTATGGAAATGGTTTTAATTAGATAATAAAGGAGATGTGTGACAGCTCACCATGAAGGCAGGAGTCTAACAGATTAACACTGGAAACTCATGTTTGTCTACATGAGGTGTAGATCATGGTGACTTTATATAATACTATAAGGTACATAAAAATCCTATAAGTAGATTGTACATATGTATCATTAAGGGTGAAGGGTACTTAGGTATTCCTTACTCTTATGGTATCTCTGGTTCATAAGGCTACATGCATCGGGGCTATTTTAGGGGGGTTACACTAGACCCATATAGACTGTGGGTGGATAAGGATCATTAAGCTATACATACCCATAATAATAGTTTTAAATGTATGGTAATCCCGATTCGCTTTCCTAGCACGATTATATATTATATGTATGGTTTGTATGCATTTGGATAGGTTACTTGGTTTATTTAAATATAATTATTTTATCATTATCCTATGTTTATGCTAGAGTTCACTCGCTAACCTACTTTTGGCCAGCTCTATCACCACGCGATGCAGGAACCAACTGTTTTACTCCTCCTGCTTAGAGATCGAACTTTGAGGTCAGCTATTAGATTGAAGTGGTGAGCTTCTATCTTCCCGGAAGGCTCTATTTCATGGATTTTATTTCATACTTTAGTTTATTTATGGATATTAGTTTTGTCTATTTTTTGGGGTATGTCCTGACCAGATTTTGCCATTCTTTTTGTTAGAGGCTTTTGTGGAACTACTATGGGTTGGCATGGGTGGGATCGATATTGGTGTCAGCCTTGGTATTGGCATTGGTACTGGGGCTGATACCGTAGGACTAAATTTCTCACTTTTCTATCCACTTTTATTTTGGGATTATATAATTATTATGGAACTCATATGGTTATGGTTTACGATACGGTTCTATTGGTATTGGTTATTAGTTGAGTATCAAACAATTGGACTCATTTGGCTAGTCGTGAATATAGACCTATCCTAGCATTTTTTATTACACAAAAATGTTATCTTGTTATATATTCAAAATTGATTTGACTTAGGATAGGCATAGGTGGTCTCCATTCCTAGTTGGATTTGGGATACCTATTATGACAAGGCCCTGGTTTGGGTCCAGTGAAAGTTATTGCTACTTATAACGTCAAAAGTTTTCCTATTATGGGCTATATTTTAGTTGATAATGAATGGTGTAAGAAGGATTCTGCTCGTGCAAATCTGAACTCCCTAAGTTAAGAAAGTCTATTTCTAACCCCATGATATTTGTGTTGAGGGAAATAGATGAAATCAAAGATTGCATAAATGCTTTGAGGAAGGAATCCAACTATTAGAGTCGACTTCCAAACTTTTGGACCTTGGGAAGTGTACTAGCACTGACATAGGTGTGGTTCGGTTGGCCCTTAGAGGGTTTAGATAAAAAGGCACCAAATTGATCAGTCGAATGTTCACCCGT